>NC_054386.1:102207072-102507072 GCF_017654675.1 Xenopus laevis | reverse complement strand
ACCCCTGCTCAGCAGGTCTGCCTAGTCTTCCCATCTCCCTACACCTCCCCTCTCAGCAACTGTCTCTTAGCCTCTATGTCTTCCTCCCATGCCCCAGGCATGTGCCTTTAATGTCTACCACTAGTTCAGCCCTGATTAGCAGTCCCACATTCCCCTGAATCTATTTTATGAATACAATACTATCCTCAACTCACTTACAATACTATCCTCAACTAGTTCTACTGATTTACACTCAAGAGTGTAATTGTATGTTAGTGCTAGGGAAAGTGTGAGTTGTGAAAAAAGCTGCTCCTTTAAAGGTTGGGCATTTGTTTATTTTAGGCTTTTCATAAAGAACCCCAAATAGCACAGAAAAAAACAAGCCCCTGTCTGGCATCTGGTATGTGCACTCTATTCTTCATAATCTTTTGCACCTCCACACCCAAACTTGTTCTACTGGTGCTCATGGTCCTGTCAGACAAAGCTTTTGCCTCACGGCTACTAAATACCTGCCAATTGCAGGTGTAGATTAACTAAAATATGTTAAGCCCAACTTTGGGTGTGGTTAGACCTCTGACCTCCCCAAATACTTGAGGGTGTGCAAGAATCTCTATATCTAGTAGATACCCCGACCACTGGAAGTACCAATCAGTAGGTGTGTTTTCATTGAGGGTTACCAATTGGTCTTGACGGTGCCTCACCTAAGAATGTTACAGACAGGATGGGACTGATTAATGAAAAACAAGCAAAGGTTGGGTCTTGCTTATCACCAATTACTCAGATTAATGGAAGAAAGTCTCATAATTATCATGGAAAGGAAGATGGCTTTGTTGGCTCTATGTAGTTCATTGTACCCTCATAATGTTCATTTAACCAACAGCCTTCCATTGTAGCCCTCCCTCAAACTGACATTTACAATTGACATTGACATTTAGAGTTTTCAAGATACTTCTAAAACATTTTCTGCTTTCTAATTGCAACCCATGACTCAACGAGTTCCTTATTAGCTTATAAACCTTGAGATTTCCTTCAGCACCGCACTACAACATTTCAGTAGGATTAGTAGCATGAATCGTGGAGAGACAGTAAAACGTGTGATAACTATGACCAGTGCATGTGACATGTGACAGTAGAAAGCAGAAGATCACATCTCCACCTGAGGGACAATACTGGTCACCACAAGCCCAATTGACCAAATGCTCCAAGCATAAGCTAAGCATCCAGGGCTTTAGTTCTCTAGTGGATGTTTTGAGTTCAAACCCAACTTTACAGTCCCCAACATGTGCTCATAACCTGATTCTAGATTTATGAAACATTGCCACCTTAATCATTCTTCCATAATTTAATTAGTATCTACAATAGATTTGTGTTGAGTTCAAATCACTATAGTCAGTCATCAATATCTCCCTATTGTTCAACATTCATCCACTGCTTTGGAAACCCCTAGGATGAGCAGCAGAACCAGCAAGGACACCCAAAGAAAGGCCTATGGCTAATTCCCCCCATGCTTGACAACTACCCCTGCTCAGCAAGTCTGCCTAGTCTTCCCATCTCCCCACACCTCTCAGCAACTCTCCCTTGGCTTCTTTGTCTTCCTCCCATGCCCTAAGCATGTGCCTTTTATGTCTACCACTAGTTCAGCCCTGATAAGCAGTCCCACATTCCCCTAAATCTATTTTATGAATACAATACTATCCTCAACTTGTAACTTCAGACCAGCAAGCCTGACAGTGTAGCAAGGGGGCAGCCAAGATCTTGAAACGAATACTACTGACTTTCACTCAAGAATGTAACCTTTTGTTAGATCTATATGAAATGACTTACACAGGCAGAAAACAAATATAGAAATGAATATACCTGTATACAGAATCAATCTCTCTCTCTTATTATTATATTATTATATCTCTCTCTTAATCCTTCTACTGTATAGCAGTCTCCATTGTGGCCTCTATTTGCTCTGGTTTCCAGGTGAACCTGCTCATGAATGATATTTCCGAACTTTCTCTGTTGTCATTTTTGCAGCTGCTGGATATGCTGAGATATGACAGCCCCAAGGAAGGGCAATTAATCTCATTGTGCCCAAATGAGAAGGGTAATAAGGCAAAGATTGAAAAAAGGATTGTGAGTTTTTGCCTTGAAGTCAGAAGCAGAAAGACACGGTTGAGCTTGGCCAAGCAGCTGGTTCAGGGGAGAAAGCATACAGGACCCAGACTGGCAGACTCTGTATCCAGGGGGAAGGGATTAATATTTTATAACAATTTATATGATCCGATTGACTCAGTCTCAGTTTGATGAACATCTATTGGGATTATATATAGATTCAAGTCAACGACACCTCTTCTTTAATATTTGTATGTCTTACTAATACATATCGATTATACTGGGGGGAATGTTGGGGGGGATACACCTAATTTGAGGCGCATAGTTAGTGTACCTTTAAACAAGGGATTGTGGGTAAGCAGTGAAATGAATAAAAATGAGTAAAAGTTATAGATATTTGTAAGTAGTTGGGGGAGGGTTAAACCATAGAGAATCTGCCCCGGGCGGGAGGCTCGTTGCTTTGTGCCGTAAGGGAGGGAGTGGATTGCAGAATCGTCAACTGTCAGTAAGTGACTCATATGGTTGAGAAATATCTGCTCCAGGCTAACGGCACAGAGGTTCCACGTAGGTGTAGCCACAGGGGCATCAGAATCCATGTACCTACTGACTACTCAAGGCAAAGCCCTGCACTGAGCATTTCTTATAAGCACATGGGCACCATGTGTGGGTATTTGTGGCACCATACCAATGGCTTGGCCATCACCTGCTCTAAACCAGCCCATTGGACATGCTCTTTCCTTTGTGTTTTGTGTGACTCATAGAGAGGGACCTATTCTCCAAAACTTGTCCTCCTCCCTGTCCCTTTCATTCGGGCTCAATGGGAGGCCAATGTTGGGCGAGTCACAAGCCCAGACCAAATTCTCCTCAGCCCCCCTGCTGATCACTGGGAGGTGTCTTCTCCTTCCTCCAAACTATGAGACTTCTTCATTTGCTTCTTTTCATCAGCCCACAGAAAGGGAAGAGGAACAATGGCTGATATTTACCTACTGCGTGTTACTGGGAGAGACAGGGGGCCGGTGGTTGCTGCCACGCCCAGCAGAAAGCAGTATTTGTTTGTCCTATGCTGCATTGCTGGTTCTGACTCTGGAAACAATAGAGCAAAAGTAAAATCCAGGGACTGGTCTGATTGCCATTTTGGAGTTAGGAAGGAATTTTCCCCCCTCTGAGGCAAATTGGCTTTGTGTTCAGAAGGGGTTTTCACCTTCCTCTGGATCAACTGACAGTTAGGCAGGTTATATATAGACTTAAGGTTGAACTTGATGGATGTGTGTCTCTTTTCAATCTCATTACTATGTTACTATGTTTGATCTACTCCAGCCAGCACTGATATTCCCACAATGCCTTGCATGTGTCTATCAGCTGGCATCTGCTACGTTGTTTGAATAGTCAGAACCAGCAGTGCATAGACTATTAGCAACTAGACAGATACTAGCAATTTGCTTTTGCACAAGCCTTTAATTACAGAGCAAAGAGTTAAGGTTTGACGCATGGAGCAATACACACCCCCAGGATGGGGGGGGGGGCTGTTTGGGGTTAAGCGCTGGATGGTTATTGGGTGAGTCACTGGGCGTTGGCTGGAGACTGTAAGAATCAGAGTTGTGTTCCCAGCAGCTCAGTCTCCAGCAATGGAACAGAGTTCTGTACTGGAGGCCAATTAGGGCCCTATACTTGGCCCTCACCCAATCAGTGTGCAGCTTATACCTTACATCAGGGATATCCCTGGCCTGTTATTGGACAACATCTCCCAGCATCCCCTGGCATTAGAGATACCACATGGGAGCCCCCCCATTCAGCTCTGTTCCCACAGTTTTTTTTTTTTTCAAAAACATGTTAAAAACAACAGATATGGGGCTAATTATAAGGGATGCACCAAATCACGGAGCTCTCATGAAGGTGCAGAAAAACATTTGTGATTTCGTTGATTGCATGACCTAAAGTCTGTGATTTTAGGGGTTCGGTCAGGCACTTGGAGTCAGCCAAATCCACATCCTACTGATAAAGTCTCGGCCGAGTGCTGAAGCAAATCCAGGATTTGGTACATCCCTTCGAATGATAAGATTTAAACAAAGAACTGGGCAGGTTGCATAAAGTCTCCCTATATTATATAACATTAACATAACTGCCATAGCACTGGAGCTTTTCATTGGAGCAGCCTCTTGCATATATAATTAAGTCTGCCCCCCACCCCTGCTTTGGCACATGCAGTAGGAGATGTGTCCCCTTTAAATCCACTGTCCCCACTGAGTTCTGTCTCTGCCCCTGGGCCTGACCCCTGATGCTCCCGAGCTCTGCATATACACCTATACCTACTCTGCTCTGCATATACACCTATACCCACCCTGCTCTGCATATACACAGATAACCACTCTGCTCTGCATATACACAGATACCCACCCTGCTCTGCATATACACAGATACCCACTCTGCTCTGTATATACACAGATACCCACTCTGCTCTGCATATACACAGATACCCACTCTGCTCTGCATATACACAGATACCCACTCTGCTCTGCATATACACAGATACCCACTCTGCTCTGTATATACACAGATACCCACTCTGCTCTGCATATACACAGATAAAGCATCTCTGGAAGCTAAAGTGAGTTGATCTTGATTTGGAGTGTCCCTTCTGTGCTGACAATTCTGCACTGATCTAGAAAGGGTTAAGCTCAGCAGAGCTCAGACAGATGCAGGTGCCGCATGTCCATCAGGGATTGGCCGTCCCATTACTCCAGGCCCTGTAGCAACTAATAAGGTGCTGACAGCCACTTACCTACCCCACTCCCTTGTCTATAGGAGGGACAGATGCCTTTGCTCTCTATATAAACTCTGCTTCTCCCTGTCACAGAACTGCTGTTTGTTTCTCTGTCTCTTCCTGTGTGGTCTCTTAGACTAGGTAAGTGCTTTCTACTTCTGCCTTTCCTTACTGGTGCCCTCTATCAGCCTGGTACCTTCTCTATAGCTTCTGCCTCAGCCTGGCATCTTACTCTGGGCCTGGCACCTTCTTCTATAGCTCATCCCTAGGTGTGGCACCACCAAAACATTTATTGGTAACACTAGATAGGTACCTAATATATAGAGACAAGAGGAAAGTGTTGGAAGGGTTACTGTCTGCTCTCTCTCATTTCCCTACAGAAATAGGGATTGGTAGTACTAGATAGGTACCTAATATATAGAGACAAGAGGAAAGTGTTGGAAGGGTTACTGTCTGCTCTCTCTCATTTCTCTACAGAAATAGGGATTGGTAACACTAGATAGGTACCTAATATATAGAGACAAGAGGAAAGTGTTGGAAGGGTTACTGTCTGCTCTCTCTCATTTCCCTACAGAAATAGGGATTGGTAACACTAGATAGGTACCTAATATATAGAGACAAGAGGAAAGTGTTGGAAGGGTTACTGTCTGCTCTCTCTCATTTCCCTACAGAAATAGGGATTGGTAACACTAGATAGGTACCTAATATATAGAGACAAGAGGAAAGTGTTGGAAGGGTTACTGTCTGCTCTCTCTCATTTCCCTACAGAAATAGGGATTGGTAACACTAGATAGGTACCTAATATATAGAGACAAGAGGAGAGTGTTGGAAGGGTTACTGTCTGCTCTCTCTCATTTCCCTACAGAAATAGGGATTGGTAACACTAGATAGGTACCTAATATATAGAGACAAGAGGAAAGTGTTGGAAGGGTTACTGTCTGCTCTCTCTCATTTCCCTACAGAAATAGGGATTGGTAGTACTAGATAGGTACCTAATATATAGAGACAAGAGGAAAGTGTTGGAAGGGTTACTGTCTGCTTTCTCTCATTTCTCTACAGAAATAGGGATTGGTAGCACTAGATAGGTACCTAATATATAGAGACAAGAGGAAAGTGTTGGAAGGGTTACTGTCTGCTCTCTCTCATTTCCCTACAGAAATAGGGATTGGTAGCACTAGATAGGTACCTAATATATAGAGACAAGAGGAAAGTGTTGGAAGGGTTACTGTCTGCTCTCTCTCATTTCCCTACAGAAATAGGGATTGGTAACACTAGATAGGTACCTAATATATAGAGACAAGAGGAGAGTGTTGGAAGGGTTACTGTCTGCTCTCTCATTTCTCTACAGAAATAGGGATTGGTAACACTAGATAGGTACCTAATATATAGAGACAAGAGGAAAGTGTTGGAAGGGTTACTGTCTGCTCTCTCTCATTTCCCTACAGAAATAGGGATTGGTAACACTAGATAGGTACCTAATATATAGAGACAAGAGGAAAGTGTTGGAAGGGTTACTGTCTGCTCTCTCTCATTTCCCTACAGAAATAGGGATTGGTAGCACTAGATAGGTACCTAATATATAGAGACAAGAGGAAAGTGTTGGAAGGGTTACTGTCTGCTCTGCACTCAGTTTGGATGTAGATTAGGTAATTTTATTGGCTTTTCCTTGGCCCTCTGTGCTTCTATAGGGCCCACAGTACAAGGCTCTGACACAATGTTCCCATGGGAATGACAGACCCCTTTTCTCATCACCAGGAATCATGGCTGCAAATCTTGAACAACAGATCATCCAACTGATTGGCACTTTCAAAAAGTACGCCGGCAAGGACGGAGACAGCTCCAGCCTGAACCAGGCTGAACTGACTGAAATGGCCATGAAGGAATTCCCCTCTCTGTGTGTAAGTACATTGGCTGTCTGAGACATGCGGCATCTCCCTCTCAGTATCCGACATGCGCACGGGGGCTATCTGAGCTTTTGGCCACTCTTAGTGATTGTATTAATATGTCTGTAGGATATCTAACTCCACCTCAACCCGTTAATCCCTTCGACAAAACCCCCCCAAAAAAATACAGAAATACAGAGAAGGAATGTTCTGGGCACACAATAAGCTATACCCTCATACTGTACTGTCTAAGGGAATCAATATGGCACCTCCTCCTCCCATATGTATAAATACAAATATACAGAGAAGGAATGTTCTGGGCACACAATAAGCTATACCCTCATACTGTACTGTCTAAGGGAATCAATATGGCACCTCCTCCTCCCATATGTATAAATACAAATATACAGAGAAGGAATGTTCTGGGCACACAATAAGCTATACCCTCATACTGTACTGTCTAAGGGAATCAATATGGCACCTCCTCCTCCCATATGTATAAATACAAATATACAGAGAAGGAATGTTCTGGGCACACAATAAGCTATACCCTCATACTGTACTGTCTAAGGGAATCAATATGGCACCTCCTCCTCCCATATGTATAAATACAAATATACAGAGAAGGAATGTTCTGGGCACACAATAAGCTATACCCTCATACTGTACTGTCTAAGGGAATCAATATGGCACCTCCTCCTCCCATATGTATAAATACAAATATACAGAGAAGGAATGTTCCGGGCACACAATAAGCTAATAATAATGTGATTGGTGACTACACTGGGGAATATGATGTCCATGTTAGTCGTTAATGCAGAGTCTCTCTGGCCAACAGAAAAACGAAAAGAAAGATGAAATTCTGAAGGGGGTCTTTGGCAAGATGGACATGGATGGGGACAAGAAAGTCACCTTTGATGAATTCGCAATGTTCTTCTGTTTCATCACCATCGCCCTAGAGGGGAATTTGAACAAGTGAATATTGTTGTAGATTTGCTCTACGTTTGATGTCAATAAAACTGTCAGTTTGTATTCTGCTGTCACTTTGTTTTTCCTTGCACAATGAAAGTGAAACCAGTGATGTAGTGGAAATAGTTCTGTGGTGGGACAAGTAGGCAAGTCCTCTCAAATGAGCCCCAACGTGATGGTTCCCTTGATGTCATGGAGGGTTGGAAGAAGTAGGGGCTGCTCCATATTACTGGGTCTTTGCCTGGGTCTGATACTGGCCATGGTGGCCTCAGCTATAAAAGGCAAGTGGTTGTCAGTAAAAGGATCTTAATGTCACGTCCTGAACCACATGAAGGTCCTCCAGGGCTTAAGGGGAGAGGCCCATCTAAAAAGAACTTATGAATTGCTCTACTGAGTAGTATATTTTAGCTCCTGTAACCAATAGGAAACAAAAACACAGAACTACAAACACTGAGTGAGTCACAGTCCTGGTGTGAGTCGGATTGTGGTGACCTAGTCCTGTACAATGTTGGTGCAGCCTCCTACTCCAGGCTCCTACACATGAAGCAGATCTTGCCAAGTTAGGTAAAAGGTGATGTCTGAGGAATGTCTTCTACTCAACAGCCCCAAAGGCCACTCATTATAATGACTAGAGCTGGATCTCCTTTACGTTTCATTTGTAAATTTGTCTCTTTGTAAGGAACCATGTGGTTGGGTTTCATCATCTGCAGAAGGAGGTGGGAATGTTCTAGAATCCTGCTGGTTTTATGGCTCCATGTTCTTGAATTCATTGTAGCAGTTGCTCATGCCAAGATGGTGATCTCTGCTTCCAAGACCAGGAGTCACCTCAAGCAACATGGAATCCTTAAACAATGGTCAACACTAACTACCTGTCCTATGACTCAAAGATTAAGAGGGTTAAATAACCATTTAGAATATATTTCATTACAAGATAATTACAGGCATTGCTATTGATTTCCATGTCTAGAAAGTACATTTTTTAGCCAACTGACTGAGACAGACATTAAGGAGCATTCTCAGTAGATGAGGCTGCTGGGAAATGGATCAATTCATGAACTGGATACAACTAGTTATTGCCCAGGCTATTGGCTTTTCTTCTTACAGTCTCTATTAAGGCAGTGGTTGATCTCCTTGAGATGCAACAGAAATATCAGAACTCTGCCATGAAGTATATATAAGAACCCAAATATGACTCTTATTCAATTATCATTCAAGTGCTGTCTGGCATAAAAGGGCATTAACTCTAATTAACGTAATTTGCCTCTTTTTAAGTTCCTGGTAAGGCCTCACCTGGAGTATTCAGTGCAGTTTAGGCTCCAGTCCTTAAGATGAAATGTGTATCTAGTCTGGGATAAGGAATGGTTTTCTCATTCACCAAAAATAGTGAAATCTCCTTTCCTCCCCAACAATGAATCACTCATTCCCCCTCTCTTGGTAGGGAATCCCATAACTTGACTGCCCTTACAGTAAAGAACCCCTTCCTATGCTGATGGTGAAATCTCCTTTCCTCCCCAACAATGAATCACTCATTCCCCCTCTCTTGGTAGGGAATCCCATAACTTGACTGCCCTTACAGTAAAGAACCCCTTCCTATGCTGATGGTGAGATCTCCTTTCCTCCCCACCAATGAATCACTCATTCCCCCTCTCTTGGTAGGGTATCCCATAACCTGACTGCCCTTACAGTAAAGAACCCCTTCCTATGCTGATGGTGAGATCTCCTTTCCTCCCCACCAATGAATCACTCATTCCCCCTCTCTTGGTAGGGAATCCCATAACTTGACTGCCCTTACAGTAAAGAACCCCTTCCTATGCTGATGGTGAGATCTCCTTTCCTCCCCACCAATGAATCCCATAACCTGACTGTCCTTACAGTAAGGATACTAGGGGTGTATGTGTATGGGAGGAGATAAAGGAACAGAAGGAAAGCATCAGCAGGAGGGTCAGAAGTGACTTTTATTGGCATTTCATACAAAATATCTGATTTACTTGCAATGAAACATCATTTCCCCCAGAGAGATGGCGATGTAACAGTAGAACAAGGCAAATTCCTTGAAGGTGACTTTGTTGTCCCCATCCATGTCCATCTGTGCAAACACCTTCTTCATAATGTCGTCCTTCTGATCACTTTGCTTTTGGGGAGAAAGAGACACCGTGTCATGGAAAGGATAGAGGGGCACCATCCCCATTATATCTTTTGTGTGATACCCCAGAGCATAAAGTGAAATCATATGGAATAAGTAATGTAATATATATATATAATAAACTGCTTATTCCATGTGATTTCACTTGATACCAGTATGAAATAAGGACAAGTCTGGCCACCCACGCTGCACCCCAGGATTTAGGGAGCCCAGGTACTTACACACAGGGTGGGGAACTCCTTCATGGCCAACTTCCGCAGCTCCTCCTGGTTTAGGACGCAGTCATCACCGGCGTATTTTTTGTAAGTCTCAACCAGGTCAAAGATGGATTTTTCCAGAGTGGATTTTGGGCTGTTGGCCATGACTTACTGAGAAGAGAATGGGGATCTGTTATTCTCATACATTTTGCTTGCGAAAAACATGTTCATGAAGTTTCAAGTTTGTTGTGTGAGTGAAAGTCTTCCAAAGTCAAGGAGGGACCCAGAAACCCAAATATACCCTGATGGATCCTGATTGACTGAGTAGCCAATCCCAGGGCCTAAATGACCTTTCACCTGTTTCATTCCTTTCCTCTTGATATATCACATACAAAACTCATATTTTCATTTCCAGCAATATTTTTACAAGATACAGCTATGTGCTAAAGTAACCGAGGAACCTGATAACCAACACCCAGCTAGAAAAGGAAATTTAGATATCAATGGTTATTAAGGTTATGATAAATGTAAGTTACCTAAGAGTTAGTTGTGCCAAGGAAAACCTTTCTGCCCAGATACAAAGCTATCCTTGGGCAGATAGAGTGTCAGTCTTAGACCCGCTTGGAGAGAGATAGAGTACCAGTCCTAGATCGGGCTCAGAGGGATAGAGTACTAGTCTTAGACCAGGCTTGGAGAGAAATAGAGTGCAAGTCTTAGATCAGGCTTGGACAGATAGAGTGCCAGTCTTAAACCAGACTTGGACATATTAATAGTTAACAAAGGTTAACAACCCCTTTAAATAGACAAACTGACAGGCTTAGACTGAGTGCTCAGTGCTAGACTTAGAGAGTGTGTCAAGCTTAAACAGAGTGCCAGGCTGATACAGAGTGCCAGGCATAGAGAGAGTGCCAGGCTTAGAGAGAGTGCCAGGCATAGACAGAGTGCCAGGCTTAGAGAGAGAGTGTCAGGCTTAGACAGAGTGCCAGGCTTAGACAGAGTGCCAGGCTTAGAGAGAGTGCCAGGCTTAGAGAGAGTGCCAGGCATACACAGAGTGCCAGGCTTAGAGAGAGAGTGTCAGGCTTAGAGAGAGTGCCAGGCTAAGAGAGAGTGCCAGGTTTAGAGAGAGTGCCAGGCATACACAGAGTGCCAGGCTTAGAGAGAGAGTGTCAGGCTTAGACAGAGTGCCAGGCTTAGAGAGCGTGCCAGGCTTAGAGAGAGTGTCAGGCATAGACAGAGTGCCAGGCTCTCACAGATAGAGTAAGAACAATGCAGGACCTCGCACACCCTACGAAATCAAAGAGACGCCGGGTGCACAAGGGTAGAGGCTCGGCCACCTCACAGAAAGATACAACAAGAAAAAATCCGATGACACACAGGACTGCAGGAAATCTTCAAATTTTAATTTCAAAGTGGAGTGCAATGCAACGTTACTGGGAGAAAAACCCCTTTGTCAAGCAGGCTTGACTCTCTCTCCTGTGTGCCATCAGATTTTTTCTTGCTGTATCTTACAGATAGAGTGCCAGGCTTAGCGAGAGTGCCAGGCTTAGAGAGAGTGCCAGGCTTATAGAGTGTGCCAGACTTAGAGAGTATGTCAGGCTTAGACAGGCTGATACAGATAGAGTGCCAGGCTTAGATAGAGTGCCGGGCTGATACAGATAGAGTGCCAGGCTTAGACAGAGTGCCAGGCTGATACAGATAGAGTGCCAGGCTGATACAGATAGAGTGCCAGGCTTAGACAGAGTGCCGGGCTGATACAGATAGAGTGCCAGGATCATACAGATAGAGTGCCAGGCTGATACAGATAGAGTGCCAGGCTTAGACAGAGTGCCAGGCTTATAGAGTGTACCAGGCTCATAAGGAAGAAGTAGCAGCTACTTACACAGACTGGATCAGGGGAGGAATGTTATGAAGAAGTTGCAGAAATGGTCAGTGAGAGGGAGCGGTGCCACTTATAAAGTGCAATGGATCTGCCCCCCTTTGGGTGCTGAGAGGCCACGTTATTGGATGGCACAGTCTCACTGCCTCCCCTGTGTTACTGGGGGGCTGGTTAATGATATGCAAATACCAGACACTCCCAACCAATCCCGTGACTCATCTTACCCTCAGGCTTAACTCTTTCCCAACTTAGTGGAGAAATGTCCCGACACAAGGGCCCCACCCCAAACGGATCTTCAAATTCTGATGCCTCTGCCAAGGAAAGTAGTGTTACCCCCCCCGACATAACCTTTACCAGCCCTCCCTGGATATTCTCTGTGTGTCTGGATTATACATTGGCACTTGTATTTAATTTCATTTGCACCACATGTTTACAGTTTATTGTAATGTACAGTATAGATGTGCCCCCAGCTGTTACCCTCTATAAATACCCTTGGCATGAATAAGAAAAGAAAATGAAACCAAATTCACTTCCCAACTGCCGAGTCGCTGTTTGCAGAGGAGAAGGTGGTGAAGTCACAGAGAACAGTGAGCTGTTCCTTATCTCAAAGGCTGCAGCTTAGGGTTTGTTTATACAGAGCTCCTTATGACTGCTGCAACTTTTACCCCTGGGGCTCATGGGTGTCTAGTTGTACCACTGACGCTCAGGGAGAAAGGTGATGGGAGACCACTACTAACACACAGCTGATTTGGGGGCAAGGCACCCCTGTCATTCTTATCTGACAACAATGGGAACAGCAATGGGAACTGTATATTTCTGGAGATGTCCCTATGCTCCTCAACCCAAGCAAAGTTCAAAGAGTCACCCTCACAGTAGCACCCAGTTTGTCCATTGCACTGGTGGGTGTTGCCTGGGTGACTTGAGAGGTGCTCACGCTTAGGGCATTGCTATAGTGAAAGAACTTGTATCTGATGGGCTTTATGGGAGCCGCCTGGACATAATGAAAGAACTAGACGAGTCTTTGTGCCAAGATTTAGGACCTTTCCTTTACAAACAAGAGTCAAGTCAATAGCCCCATAAATAGACAGAAGCAGCTCCTTATCTTGGGAATCAAGGGCCGACCAATCAAGCAATGTTGTTACCCTTCTTTGGGTGCTCCATATAAATGCTGAGCTCTCACTGTGCCTGTTTATCCCCTCACTCTGCCTCTTGGGGCTTCTCTCTCTTCTCTCTATTTATTATATTAGCATAACACAGTGTAGCACCCTCCTTATTCTCTACAAGGACCCACCCCTCCAGCTACACCCAGCCAGGGCTTTCCTGTCCCCTATGCAATGCTGCCACCTAGTGGGGAAACACAGAAATGCTGGAGAGAAAACTAGACTTGTCTAAATATTGAGAATAAGACTTGGAAGATAAATCTCTGCTACTCTGTAATTAAATGATCCACAGAGTCATGTAATGGCTTATTAGGCTGCAGATGTTGATTCAGTTATCAGGCTGCTGAAGTTTAAAGGAAAACGATAACCCCAAAATGAACACTTAAGCATACCTCCCAACTGTCCCTTTTTCGGAGGGACAGTCCCTCTTTTGACAGCTCAACCCGCAGTCCCTCATTTGTACTGGAAAGTCCCTCTTTTCTCTGCACTGAACAGCCAGAAAAAGAAACAAAGTTTCTCACTTAATTGGCTTTTAGCAGAGAGTCCAGAACAGCTAACAGGTGCAAATAAGATACTTTGTAACAATTTTGAGACACAAAAACACAGTTTAGATAAGGAGAAATATTTTCAAACTTTCATAACCTGCCAAATTTTGTAAAACAAACATGGTAATTAGGGGGTGTGGCCACAGAAAGGGTTGTGTCCAAAAAATTACGTGCGGAAAAAAAATATTGTCCCTCTTTTTACTTCCAAAATGTTGGGAGGTATGACTTAAGCAACAGATAGTTTACATCATATTAAGTGGCATATTAAAGAATCTTACCGCACTGGTCTATATATTTAAGTAAATCTTGTTGTACGGGGCCCCGTGATTTCTAATGGCGGCCCTGTCCATGCCGCAGGTAATTTTTCATTTTCGCAGGCAGAAGACCAGGGAAAGCAGTTCGGGGAGATTAGTCGCTCCAAAGAAGAGGTGATTAGTTGCTGGGTGACTAAACATCCCCGAATCTCCCCGTGTGACCTTACCCTAATGCATTTGGACAAAAAAGTCGCATAAGAAAAACGCCCATTGACTTTAATGCATTTGGACAAAAAAGTCACCAAGACAAAATTGTCACAGAGACAAAAAAGTCGCCATAAGAAAAAACACCCATTGACGTGGAGTAAGAAAAAACTGTTTTTGATGTCCATTGACTTCAATGCGTTTCGTGAATTTTTTTGCCATTTCGCGAACAGATTCGCTCATCACTATTTATTACAGTAAAGCTTGAGACCAGCATGGAGAATAAACTACTAACACATAAAAAAACCCCAGCACCACAGTGCAATTAAAGCGCAATTATAGTGAAATCATCAGGTTACTTGGCACATAAATGAATTAGACATGGGGAGAGTATAAGGTGAATATGCAAATCAGTATATTACATACAGGGAAACCTTTGCAGTGGGGAAATTCCTTCCCAGTTAGTCTGTTTTGCATAAGCAAAGTGATTAAAACTTTGGTCACAGTTTGTGCTCTCCCTATAATAAAAAAACTCCATTCACTTTGCTTTGGCTGCAATTAATTGGGATTTTTCTTTTATTTGTGTAGCTTTTGTAAGGTTTCTTTCTATGGTATATAGCTGATAGCTCCAGCCTGTTTAATTAAGAATATAATGGGGACATCAGACAAGAGCAGACTGAGCATGTTCAGTAGTTTGGAAAGACAAAAGATGGAGAGCTACTGTGGCATCTTCAGAGGCATGGATCTTTAGTTCTATAGAGCTTTGGTGACTTTGGGTAAGTACAAGAGCCTAAAACACAAAGACAAACATTTCTAGCCATATTCTTTTTTAGACCTTTGTGTCCCTTTAAAGGAATACTGTCATGGGAAAAAAACATTTGACTTGTGCTCTGATAAACTTCAATCACTCTTTACTGCTGTACTGCAAGTTGGACTGATATCACCCCCTCCCTTTCCCCCCCAGCAGCCAAACAAAAGAACAATGGGAAGGTAACCAGATAGCAGCTCCCTAACACAAGATAACAGCTGCCTGGTAGATCTAAGAACAACACTCAATAGTAAAATCCAGGTCCCACTGAGACACATTCAGTTACATTGAGAAGGAAAAACAGCAGCCTGCCAGAAAGCATTTCTCTCCTAAAGTGCAGGCACAAGTCACATGACTTGGGGCAGCTGGGAAATTGACAATATGTCTAGCACCATGTCAGATTTTAAAATTGAATATAAAAAAATCAGTTTGCTCTTTTGAGAAATGGATTTCAGTGCAGAATTCTGCTGGAGCAGCACTATTAACTGATTCATTTTGGAAAAAATTTTTTCCCATGACAGTATCTCTTTAAAGACTTTATTTCACACCTCCCATCTGCTTGTCCAGTATCCTGAAATGCTAGTCCTGCTATTGCTGCTTCTTCACCGGCATTCTTTCTTTTCTATAATTTTGTTTCATTCAACAGGCAAAATGCTTCAGTTGAAAGTTGAAAGCAGATTAGAATCTAAATAGAAATTCTCATCTCTGTCCTCAGTTTAGTCAGGACATTGAGGAAGAACAATACCACAACAGCAAATTAAAAATACAAAAAGATCAATACAATTTGGAATTTAACAGTAATATAAAATAAAACAAAATAACCATTTCCCAGTGGATAGATAAAAGCAAGGGACCTGTCAGTCACTTTCCAAAATCCACTATGTTCAGTCCTCTGCATTCCGAGGTTCTTCATTGGCTGATCTACATTCCCTTCTGACCAATGTCTCTCCATTTCACAGCAGACTACATAGAATTCACACTGGAACCAGTTTTATATATTGACATAATAAGGATCCGATTGCATCACTTGGAAAGACTAATCCCAAACAACCGACTATATAATAATAATACAAAAAAAGAGTAAAATAATAAACCAGATATATTTAAAAAAAAAGCTAATTGTCTCTAAACACAATAAATGAGTTAGAGTTACTAGACCCACTCTGTAGTAGTACAGAAGTCTCCACTAGAGGCTGAAATAGCGTATGTGTTAAAGAAAAGTTCATGTGAACAAGATCCAGAAGCCTAATGGAATACACCCTAAAGAGTTTAGATCATTTATTACCAGTCACATTTCCTAGTTTCTCTGACTTCTTTTTATCTGCCATTGTACCTATACCGAAGCGGATCCCAATATTCAAAAAATGAATACAATCTCAACCTGGCAATTATAAGTCAGTAAGTCTGACATCTGAAGGGGACACGTTGTTTACAAGTTCGCTAAGAGATCACAATCAAGAGAATGTTACATAAGGGCATAGAAGGTAATGTACCTGGGTTCGCTAATTACACAGAACTTTGCATGATAATTAAATTCATCCAAGTAACCTTGCAGGGAGACATTGATAAACTGAATACTGGGTAACTTATTCTATGAGAGAATATGTAAGATATGCACCTGGGATTCAAAAATATGCAGCTACTTATATCCTCAATGGAACTACATGAGACAAATCCATAATGGGGAAGTATCTGGGGGTATTTGTGGGCAACAAACTGTAACAAGCAGTGCCAGTCTGCAGCATGAAGAGCCATCACTGTTCTGTATTAATAGAGGTATAGATCCACAGGGGTACAGGGTAATTCTTCCACATTTACAATATGACCTGAAGGTATACTGTATACAGTGCAGCTTTGGGGTTTAATGATCAAGTGGAACATTAATGAAATAGAGAAAGTACAGAGAAGAGCAACTAAGCTGATAAAGGGAATGGAAGGGATCAGTTATGGGGAAAGACAAGTTGGGATTGTTACACTGGAGAACCATATAAGAGGGATATGATCACTATATATAAATATATAAGGGGATATGATAACTATATATAAATATATAAGAGGAATATGATCACTATACCGTATATACTCGTGTATAAGCCGTCCCGTGTATAAGCCGAGGTACCTAATTTACCTAAGAAAACTGGAAAAATGTATTGACTCGTGTATAAGCCTAGGGGCTGATTGAAAATCAATCTGTACTTTGTACAGGAACGCTCCTCTAGTCATATAGACAGCCCTGCTGAGAATAAGGATTGCACTTCCCCAAGCAAACAGCGTATAAGAAATTCAAATCCCGTAATATCGGATCCCTCACCTCCCTCTCCATAGCGCATCAGGACTCTGTGACTGACGATCGCCGCCCGGAGCAGGTCCAGGAGCTCCGGGCGGCGCGTCCTTCCCTGCCGGCGTCCTTCCAAAATAGCGGCGCCCATGGCCGCCACGTGGGGAGAGGCGCCGCCTCTACCCACGTGGCGGCCATGGGCGCCGCTATTTTGGAAGGACGCCGGCAGGGAAGGACGCGCCGCCCGGAGCTCCTGGACCTGCTCCGGGCGGCGATCGTCAGTCACAGAGTCCTGATGCGCTATGGGAGAGGGAGGTGAGGGATCCGGTGAGGGATTGGCGTATGACCCGCGTATAAGCCGAGGTCGAGTTTTTCAGCACATTTTGGGTGCTGAAAAACTCGGCTTATACGCGAGTATATACGGTATATAAATATATAAGGGGGATATGATCACTATATATAAATATATAAGGGGGATATGATCACTATATATAAATATGTAAGGGGGATATGATCACTATATATAAATATGTAAGGGGGATATGATCACTATATATAAATATATAAGGGGATATGATCACTATATATAAATATATAAGGGGATATGATCACTATATATAAATATATAAGGGGATATGATCACTATATATAAATATATAAGGGGATATGATCACTATATATAAATATATAAGGGGGATATGATCACTATATATAAATATATAAGGGGGATATGCTCACCATCTAAACCCTGCCATGATCTAGTGCAGGGGTGCCCAAAAGGTCGATCTACCAGTAGACCTTTAGCTGGTGATCAGTAGATCTCAAGACCCTCAACAGCTTGTCACAATCACCCTCCTATTCATGGTTTTCATTCAGATATTTATTACTATTAAGGTTACATAAGAAATAATTGTTAAATATAGCAATATAAATTCTCTTATGAATCAATATTTAAGTAATATTTTCCATGGAACAGAATGCTAACAATGCTTTTATGGATGTAGATCATAATGGGACATCATCACTAAAAGTAGACCCTACATTAGTAAAGTATGGGCACTCCTGATCTAGTGTATTCATCTAAACCCTGCCATGATCTGGTCCATCCACCTATAGACATATCCTACATGTAGAACACATTTGTTTAACCCAAATAAACAGGGACAGAGGCTTGGGATTTGCAGCTTTAGATCTGTAGCTAATTATCAGTTAGGAGAGTTTGCTATCAACATGCTCATTATTCTATTGCTTCATGATATTAATACTGTTAATTAGGGGTCACACACACATCTTCTGCCTCCCAATAAGAACTCACCCTGTATTTATGGTAATTGATTTCTAAACATATTTAATTAGCAAAATGAAAGGAAAAAATGTGGATAAAAGGGGCCAATTGGACTTCACTGGCACATGGGGACAAAGGCCTCTCACTTCAGTGACATATTGCAGAGATGAAGAGGAGGGATGAAGAGGAGGGATGAAGAGGAGGACTGCTTGTGCTTTATTTGCTGCCATACAGATACATATGTATAGACTGGAGTCCTTCAGCCTTTTTACATTAACCAGGTCAATACACCCCTATGACCTAAATCCTTACATCATGATCACACCATAAATAATTTTATGTAATTAATTCCCTATAATGAATGTGATCAACAGATTCCATCAGCTGATAGGCTAAACCAGCTCTGCAATAAAGGGGTTGTTCACCTTTAACTCTTAAAATGAAGTAGAGGGGGATATTTTGACACAATATGCAATTATCTTTCATTTTTTATTATTTGTGGTTTTTATTTAGCAGCTCTCCAAATCTGCAATTTCAGCCATCTGGTTGCTAGAGTCCAAATTCCCCTAGCAACCAGACACTGATTAGAATAAGAGACTGAAATATGAATAGAAGAGGACGATAGAAAGATGAGGAATAAAAAGTAGCAACAACAATACATTTGTAGCCTTACAGAGTATTTGTTTTTTTAGATGGGGTCAGTGACCCCCGCCCCCATTTGAACGCTGGAAAGAGTCAGAAGAAGAAGGTAAATAATTCAAAAACTATAAAAAATAAATAATGAAGACCAATGTAAAAGTTGTTTTGAATTGGCCATTCTATAACATGCTGAACATAAAGGTGATCCACCCCTTTAAAATAAATGTGTCAAAATAAAACACAAAGTATGGGGGATATGGAACCTCAGGAACATTATCATTATCGTTTTTTTAACTATAGTTTTCTACAAAAAATACATTCCTTAGGAGGCAACATCATCACCCAACCAGCAGAGGGCAGTCTCTTGGCTTTCCCACAGGAGTAGGGGCTTTATGTTGTGATTTAGGGGAAAACCCTATTGACTATGAAAGAAGCCCAGCCTGGAGGTTAGTTTGGGGGGATTGTTGGGGTGAGCATTTGCTGCCCCAGATATTCTTAGTACACCTCAGAGGGGTTTCAGCTGGAGCCCAGAAATCAGAAGGACAGTAGTGTCACATAGGAGACACCCCCATGATTAATAAGGAGAATCATTAGAAAACATTTAGGACACTTTCAATAATTGGAATGAACCTAATGGTCCATGTTGTGGTTCCATCTGCCCAGTCCTGTCTGCTCTCTCCTTCCCCATTTATCATAGTTTGGGAGACGTGTCCCTTTGCAACATGGCAGCTCCCAGCCCTCACATGTAATTACACACTCTCTCCGTCAGCTCTTACTGCCAGCTCCTCTCACACCCTTCCTACCAACTGGGCTACGTGTGCCTTCCCCAACCCTACAGATGTGACTGACGTCTGAACTAGGGCTTCCAGGTCCTGTGTCTGCACATTTGAAGGACCTGCTTTTCTCCATGTGCCCCATTGTTATTATGGACCTGGTCCTATATGAAGGGATGAACCTGTAGAAACCAATTAAAGGCCACCCCTCCCAGTACAACACAGCAATATGGTATCATGTCACAGTATCTTACAAAAAGTGTTGGGGCAATTGAGTTACACCCTGTTGTTTTATAATAATTGAGCTGATTCATCTGATGGTTACTGTTATGTTTTGGTTTTGTTTAGCCGAGGATGAGTAGAGTATAACAGTTTTTATTAGCAGGTTCAGGCAGCCATTACACTTCAACTCTAATACTTGAAAACAGTCTAGAAAGTACTATGTACACAGTATAACTCTTGTGCACAGTGACACCTACAGGCCCTTTGTATAAACATCACAGTTACTCAAAAATTTTGATCGGGCCAACCTTGCCCCATATGTAATTTTGGACTCGGGTCCAAACTAGGGGTAGGCAGAAGAGACACATGCCTAGGGCACAAACAGGGGTGCTTGCCAATGAGGCGAGTTGAGGCTGTTGCCTCAGGCGGCAGCGCCCCACTAGGTACCAGGGGCAGCAAAAATGCTGCTCCTGGTACTTTAAGAGCGAATTTCTGGGGGAGGGGGGGCAGCAGCAGGCGGCGGCGAAGGGGCCAGGATCACCCCTGGGCACAAAGCTGGGTGGGTTCTGGCACGTACCTTCTATGCCACTTACTCCTAGTCCAGTCCCCCTGTCTCTACTCTCCTCACTGGTGCCAGGCTATTTCCTCAGAGTGTCTGTTATTTAGAAGAAGGCGGGAGGCAACACGACCGGACAGGCTGCCTAGGGCATCTGGCCCAGCACTGTTCGGACTGGTTGGGCTGATGAGTCACGTCTCAGGTGGCTCCTTGTTTCACTTGATGGGATCCATGTTGTGAGTTGTGGAAGCTCCTAGTTGGGCTGAACTGGACCTGTTCTTTTTGACAGATGACTGATGATTTCTGTTGGGCTTGTTCGGGTCTACTTTCAACCCTCAATGCTGGCCTGTTTTGGACTGACTTAGACTCAACAGTCACTTGATAACTTACTCTTTTGAACTTCATAGCGCCAGCATTTGCCTCTGGTGAGTTGCTCATTTCTTAGCTGGACCAGGTCCTGATTTGGATTCACAATTCTCACAGTTCTCGCAGTTCAAGCAAAAAGAGGTCCAATCAGTCCCCCACCAGCCCAATAAATAGCGAGTGTCTATGACAACTTACTATGGGGTGCCGTTTGTCCCAAATACATTCTGTATACAAAACTATCCCTAATACACAGAATGAATGTCTCATGTTATATAAGTATTTGTGACCATACACAGAGAAAAAAAATATACAAAAGACTTATTTCTATTAAAGAATGAGAACAAAATCTGGTTAGTGCACAAAAGGATGTCATTATATCACAAACTCCATTCTGTACAGTTTAACAAGCAATCTGTCACACAAATGTATAACCTCCATGTAATGGACACACTTATGTGCAAAGTTACTTACAGAATGAATTATGTAAAAACAAAGTTGGACATAATATATAATAGTGTAACTAACTAGTGCTTGTCAAGCTAGATTTGACTGACAAAATAGATATCTGTGACAGAAAGCAAGATTTTATAGTACAGGATTCATTCTTTCCACAAAATGACAGTTTTGTTTCACAAAACAGATAAAATAACCATTCTGTGAAGCAACACTGTCAGTCACATTCCTGAACCAATAAGAACAAAGCTTATTGCCATATACAAACAAGATGAGAAGTGGCCAGCTCTGCTCCACATGGCTAAGGCAAAGTATCTGACCTGCTATAGAGGGCGCCCTCTAATGTCCCCTGTGCTGTATAGTAATAAACATGAACAAACCTTTCCTAAAAGAGCTGCTGTTAAACACTACAGGTTCATAAATGGAAGTTTTTACAAATGGCTGAGAAATATAATGCTGCACTTATAATGATTGTAAAGAAAGAAAAGTATGCAAAACTTATATAAATATGATCATTTTAGGTGATATGGCTATTCTTATTGTAGTAACCTGCTTGTGTGGCCATTTTGGTTAAGGGCATTCCTGCTGTTTTGCCATTATTTTATGATTCACTCCTGTTCCTGTTTCCTCTTCCTGTCTAAGCTGAGAGCAATAATGGGACAGGCCACACCCACCTGCCATGTTGTATTAAATGTACCAGAAGTTACTGTGCTTGTCTGGCTGCTTCGCCTGACTCTCAGAGACAGTTATAAGTTTTGTATATGATAGTTAGACTCCAATGTCTCCTCCTAGCTGTAATCTTGCACCAATTAGCTTGTAATAGTCTCTTAATAATGTGCTTACCTATAGTTCAACTACTACATAATAGTAGTAGTTTATTACTATGCAGCACAGGGGACATTAGAGGCGCCTCTATAGCAGGTCAGATACTTTGCCTTAGCCATGTGGAGCAGAGCTGGCCACTTCTCATCTTGTTTGTATATGGCAATAAGCTTTGTTCTTATTGGTTCAGGAATGTGACTGACAGTGTTGCTTCACAGAATGGTTATTTTATCTGTTTTGTGGAACAAAACTGTCATTTTGTGGAAAGAATGAATCCTGTACTATAAAATCTTGCTTTCTGTCACAGATATCTATTTTGTCAGTCAAATCTAGCATGACAAGCACTAGTTACTTACACTATTATATATTATGTCCAACTTTGTTTTTACATAAATCATTCTGTAAGTAACTTTGCACATAAGTGTGTCCATTACATGGAGGTTATACATTTGTGAGACAGATTGCTTGTTAAACTGTACAGAATGGAGTTTGTGATATAATGACATCCTTTTGTGCACTAACCAGATTTTGTTTTCATTCTTTAATAGAAATAAGTCTTTTGTATATTTTTTTTATCTGTGTATGGTCACAAATACTTATATAACATGAGAGACATTCATTCTGTGTATTAGGGATAGTTTTGTATACAGAATGTATTTGGGACAAACGGCACCCCATAACTTACAGCAGCCCCTCTGGCATTTGCCAGAAACCACAGATTGCCAGTCCTGGCCTGAGCTGGACTCAATCTGTCCCATACAAGACGCTTCTTGTTGGACTTGGTAGGACCCCCTTAGCCTCCTTTTAGCTTGTTGTTTCATGAACTGGATTAGACTTTGTCTCCTTGTTAACTTGCTCCTTATTGGCCCAAATGGGAACCACTTTGTCTCACTGGTGGACTTTGTCTTTGGACAGGACTCTCTCTTTAGCTAGTTCCACCCTTGGTCCTGAGAGCTTTGGGTTGGTAAGAGCTCCATGTTGTAAAACACAGTGTGTGAAGGGGCAAAGGCTTGAATTGTTTCAATTTTAATTCCCTTTTTGCAGCCAAAATGTATTATTCCATCGTGCCCCATTTACATACTGGGAGACTGATAGGTTCTGCCAATTACCAGCTAATTACTTACAGAGGGCGGGGAAGTCATTGAGTAGGACCATGATGGGTGTGGACCTCTAGGGTGTCACCTTAATTCTTGTATCTGAATATATAAAGGCACCTCCAGTCGCAGCCCAGCCGCATATCCACTCATATCCCTCTGTCTCCCTCAGCTCAGCTCCATTCTGTCAGGGGATATTGAGCCACTGCACTTCAGCAGGTACAGTACCACCCTCTTTCTAGCAACATGAACCAGCTGCATTTAAAGGGGAAGTTAACCTTGAGTCCGTGAGTCCATAAGAATTAATTTGTCACATTTAAGTTCAAATGTATTAGTTGTTATTTACCAGTATGTTTCACCTGCAGCCAACCAGGCTTTTAAAATGCTGTTTATACTACTATGTGGTTGCTAGGATGCCATTGTGAAGTGATGGATTCTGGGTCACTCACTATGGAGAACAGAGGGTCTTCACTTTCAGTAGGGAGATTATCACCCTCCCTGCCCACCTTCAAGTTTCCCCCTCAGCTTTACTCTTCCCTTGATTTACAGCCCTCTGGCCCTGCACTGGGGCTCCTGCTTCATGGGATGGTTGGGTAGATATTTAGAACTTGCTCAGCTTTAAAACAAGGGAGTCAAGCAATGTTGTAGGGGGTTCCTGGGGTCAGATATCCTGACTCCAAGGACCCTCCAACTGTCACCACCCCCCCTTGCTGCACATCCCAGGACCATATAGAGACGAGCCTAGAGAGGGTCCAACAGGACAGTAGCCTCTGTGGTCCATTTCAACCCTGGAGCCAAATTACCGAGAAGGAAACCTTGAAGTAGTTTGAATGCTAAAGAAGGACAATTTTGCTTATAACTCGTATTTATTGGGTCAGAACTTTTGTTCAACCTGGTTGAAATCTGGTTTCAAAGGCAACTGTGATATATCATAGAACTAGCAGACTAAAGGGGAACTATCCCCTCTGTGCAACACCAGTGCAAAGAATAGGGCTTATTCTAAACTTTTGGCTGTTGGTTCTGCACATTTGATCCTTGGGCAATAGGTAATTAGATCCCAAGAGCAATGGTATTTCCCTGCATAATAGGCTACCTGCTAACAACAATGGTTACAGCAAAGGATGAAGGGAGGGGGTTGTTTACACAGAGCTCAGTGTCTCTATTTTTAACTAACTCAGTTGAGTACAAGCATGAAAGCAAAATGATGCTTTTTTACTGCTGAGAAAACTGATTTTTTTTTTCAAAATTAATAGGCAGAATGGATTTTTAGTATAAGTTTTATTTAATTAGTTCAAGTTGGGGGAAAAGCTGTATATAAGGGTATACTTACCCTTTTTAAAAATCCATTCATCTGCCCCCTTCTCTCATTTTATTTATTTTTAATGCTTTTTTTTACCCCCCCCCCCTTAATTTTTGCTCTAAAAATGAACTCTATAGCAGTTCCAGCTCAGGAACCCTGGTTAAAAGGCATCAATATAGGTTGTATTTTTTAGTTATCACTAGTAGACTATTAGGCAAGTCACTAATAACAACCCATAGGCTGCCCATGCTGTTTTCCAAGTCCCTGACCCACTAATCACAAAATGTTTTATTGCCCGTAGGATCCACATCAGCCATGGCCAAGCTTCTCACAGCCTTCCAAAGGACCATCAATACCTTTAGCAGTTACTGCGAGCAGAGCTCCTACTGCACCTCACTGAGTCCTGATAAGTTCAAGAGCCTGATCCAGAAAGAGGTTGTGGATATTATTCAGGTTCTGGTACTGAGAGCTGAACCCCTGGTACAGTTGCACCTCCATTGTTCCCTAAGCTGACACTATTGGGTAAACTCAATTCTTAGTTGGGTAAACCAAATACATAGTCTTATTGGTCTACAGATAGTTCTCTAGATATGTAGGTAGTTTCCAAGACATACATCAGGGAGAACAGGGGATCTTATAATTGATGGGGTCTAAAAATATATATAACATAGGGATCATTATGTCACAGTTAGATAGTCCCACTCATACTGGACATGGGAGGAAGAACTGGGCTTCTGATGGAAGTCCTTCATGGAACCTCTCTCAGGTATGTAGGCCACTGGTTTTCAGACTTTTTCACCCTTCGAAACCCTTAAATCATAAGATTCTGCACAAAACACGGTTCATAGATCCAAGAATATCTAGTATATTTAGAGCAGCAGATATCTGGGCAGATATAATATAACTGGGCCCAAGCTCCAATCCAGGTATAACATAATATCAGAGGTTTGGGTTTTACCTCAACTCAGGTGTAATTTAGTTAATGTTTCCAGAAGGATCAATGTAATCCATTCATAGTCTCTCTTTTTCTTTAGGGTTCCAGTCACCCCGAAACTATTAAGGCCATTCTCCGATCTACAAAGAGTGAGAAGCCTGTGGATTTTAAAGAGTTTTGTGAAATGTAGCAGCGGCCTATTATGATGCTTTGAAATCCAAGAAAGGACAGTCCCTGTGTGAGCACCCGAAAGAAAAGCAAACAGTGGAAAAAGGTGATACTACTCATGTCAACATAGACATTATACTGTACTAAGCACAGTTCAGCAGGAACAGCCTTCTATGTTTACTCACAGCCTGTGTAACAGAAATGTTTGGAAGAATATGATTGAATGTAACTGTGCAACATGGGGGGGAGCAAAGGAATATGAAAACTGATAGAAGATCAATAGATATGTCTTACCCCAATCTCAGATGTTCATTGTTGTTGTTGTTAGTGTCCCCCAATAGTCTGATTAATTAAGATTTTGTTACATTCTCCTCCATCCAACAGCCTCACACTCATATAAATGACTAATGCTGTGTGTCCCTGCCAGGCATCATGAGCAATTGAACTGAAAGTTCTGATCTATAAGGCACTGACACCATTTCAGATTTGCTTCCAGGCTGTGTTCCAACTCAATGACCCACCAATCATGAACTGTTTTATTCCCTGCAGGCTCCGTATCAGCCATGTCCAAGCTTCCAAGGGGCCATTGATATCTTTACCAGCTTCAGCAGCCAGAGCTCCTCCCATGATAAGCTGAGCCCTGAGGAGTTCAAGGACCTGATCCAGAAAGAGTTTGTGAATGCTACTAAGGTACTGATAGAGCTGAGACCCTGATACAGTTGCACCTCTATTGTATCCAAGGCGGGCACTTTAATGGGAAAAACTTAGAGCTGTACTTAGTCTTGCTTGGTCTATAGATAGGTGGAAGTATCTATGGTGTAGCAGTGTAGTAGCACTGGGGCCCTGGCCTAGGTTCCCATTCACAGTCATGCACTAGGCATTCTTCTCAAATATCACCCTGGCTGGCCTTTAGTCTAGTCCCCCAGCCAAGGCTGTAGGTCTCTCTAGGAGATGTTTGGGTAGAAGGCCAGAGTATTAGAATCTGGTCTCGTTTTGGACGCATGCATCCATTTTTGGACGCAGGCGAATTCTTGCAGCAGTTTTGCAAATTTATTCACTGGCGGTGAAACGCAGGAATTCATCGCGAATTTGCGCCTGGCGAATAAATTCGCCCATCACTAGTTTTATATCGACACAGAAGATAAGCAACAAACCTGTAAATAGAATTTACTCTGCAACACAGATGTAATTGCCCTTTAATCAATGTTTTTAAATGGATGATCGCACAGTAATACATTCATACTCTCTCTTTTCTCTAGGATTCGAATAACCCAAAAACCTTTGAGACACTTGTACAATACAAGAATAAAAAAAATCAGAAGCCAGTGGAGTTTAAAGAGTTCTTGGACTTTTTCAAAAATGTAGCAACAGCCTATTACGATGATCTGAAATCCAGTAAAGAAAACAAAAAGGACCAAGTCACAACCCATGACCCTACTCAGAAACACAACCAACTAACACCCCATGGTCCCACTTAGAAACATGACCAACCCACACCCCATGGTCCCACTCAGAAACATGACCAACGCACACCCCATGGTCCCACTGAAAAACAGGACCAACCCACACCCCATGATCCCACTCAGAAACAGGACAAAGCCATAACCCATGGTCCCACTCAGAAACAGGACCAACCAACAACCCACAGTCCCACTCAGAAACATGACCAACCTGCAACCCACAGTCCCACTCAGAAACATGACCAACCTGCAACCCATGATCCCACTCAGAAAGAGGACAAACCCGCAACCCGTGGTCCCATTCAGAAACAGGATAAACCCGCAACCCATGGTCCTACTCTGAAGCAGGACCAACCTGCAACCCATGGCCCTACTGAGAAACAGGACAAACCCACAATCCATGGTCCCACTCAGAAACAGGACAAACCAGCAACCCATGGCCCTACTGAGAAACAGGACAAACCCACAACCCATGGTCCCACTCAGAAACAGGACTAACCCACAACCCACTGTATCACTCAGAAACATGACCAACCTGTAACCCATGGTCCCATTCAGAAACAGGACAAACCTTCTTCCCATGGTCCCACTCCGAAGCAGGACCAACCCACAAGCCAGGGTTCCACTCAGAATCAGGACCAACTCACAAGCCATGGTCCCACTCAGAAACAGGACCAACCTGCAACCCATGGATATGCTGAGAAACAAGATCAAAAACAGGATAAAAATTTAAATCAAGTTCAAACAACAATGCAGTACCAACCCACAATAAACACGATTAACCCCAAAAACAAGATCCCACTTAGAACCAGGACCAAGCCACAAAACAAAACTGGATCACAAACACACACCTGGGAGCTTGAAATGCACAATTTTTGTTATTGTACCATTTCCTGTCTTTGTACTTTTGTTTTCTTTCCTTGGGACTCTGGTGCTGGGGGTGTTGGCTTGGGAAGATGAGTGTCTGTAAGTGTTCTGAGCCCATATATCTCATTAATATTAATAAGCAGTGAGCAACGTGTATGTATTTATTTCTCTACATCATTCAGAGGTCACAGTGTCATTAGGAAGCAGGAAGTGATTAACCTGACCCAACATCTTCTCACTTTTGGGAACAAAGGTGATTTTAGCAGGAGATGCCAATTTAATAAAAGCCTCCCAATTTTGGCTTCCAGTTGTTGAACAAGTACAGAGTGTATCAGGACAGGCACAATGTGGGACAAACCCAAGTCCCTAGTCCGAATCAAGCCTGCGATCCAGCCCTGCTCCTTTTTCATATGGGGTCTCCACTGACATGGCATATGTCAAGCACCATGTCAAGCCCAGTCAACCCATTGACTTGCCCCTTCCCTTACTAAAAAGGTCTTTTCAATGACTTCACACCCTGGCTAAGATTTGCGGCTATACCAATAATACATCAGTAGACAAATCGGTGACATATTTAATGGCAAGGATTAAATCTATAGGTTTTTTTTAAACCAAGATAATTTTCACCCAAATACCACTGGTTTCTAGTTGGAGCATAGACTGCTCTTGCTCACTAGTTCTATCTACCTTCCTTTTCAAGAAAGTGCTTTACAGAGAACTACCCTGTCCTGACTATACCTAATTTACAGGTCCCTGTATCCCGACTTCACCAAGGTCCTCACCACCCTTGGGGCCTAAGTCCCAGGCACCCAGCAAAGTCCACTCCCTCCTGAAGTGGAAGCAATTTGGCAATTTTTGTAGCTGCAAGTTTGCAAATGGAATTTAAATGGATTTATTGAAATAGCCTAGAATAAGGTATTTTCATCTGTGGTATAACTATAGTGAAAGAAGGCCCTACGAGGGCGCTGTGCCAATGAGGCAAGTTGAGAAATGAAGTAGCGTCCCACTGGTTACCGGGGCGGCAAAAATAGCGCTTATTAACTTTAAGAGCCGAATTTATTCCTAAATTCGGCTCTTCTACTCTAGCATGTGGACCCAACCTGGAACCCCTCCGGCTCCAAAAAAGGTGAGCGCGGGGAAGTGGCTGCCCCTGGACCAAGTAGCAGTTCTTTGCCACACTTTATTACAAATAAAAACATATAAAAGCAAAAAGAATACTTAACTTTTGAGTTGTAACAAGAATTCATCTAAAAATGATGATATAACGAATTGCAATCTGGAATCTTACAAATAGTTCTCCAAGTTTTGTCTGTATATCTGTATAGCCGTCATAAAACATTGCAAGCAGTGGAATTTTTCTTCAACTTAAAAAACCCTTTCCCAAATTAATAGAAAAAAAAGAATTTAAAAACTGACTATGGTAAATGGGTACCTCCACTGCCTCCATTTACTTACAATTGAATTTCTATTTTTTCTACAAATCTCTAAATATTTGTGTTTTTTCTATATTTCTTAAAAGCTCTAAAAAAAATTAGATTTATTATGTGTAAAAACCACAAAAACCTTTTTTAATCAATTCTGACACGTGGAGGCTTATTTATTGTAGGTCGGATTTTATTGGCTTTAGAGGTTTTTGAAACCACCACTAAACTCCCAAACTCTAAAACTTCGAATGTTATTTAAATTCTTAAAAGTTCTGATTATAAAAAGTATGAACAATACAGTAAAAAAATATGAATACCTCTAAAAGCCCTACAAATTCTAGTTTTTCTGAAAATTCGTAGCGAAAAAAATCCAAAAACCTCTAAAATTCTTATTGGATTAAAATGGTCCAATAGGATCAGCGCACCTCACATTGACTTCTGTAGCACCTTCACAACTTTTACTTGGTAAAATTAGGCATTAAAGTCTTGTGGTTTTTTTTCAATTATTAAATCTCTAATTTCAAGAGATTTTTAGAAATATAGGAAAACCTCAATTTTTTAATTTTATTGTTAGTAAATGCTGGAGAGAAAATCTAGAACTGTGTAAATTCTGCAAATTAGACCTGAATCTCTCATGCGCTCTAATTAATTGATAGAAACCTGCAGCTTCATTAACTTGCTTATTAGTCTGCAGACACTGATTCAGATATCAACACTTGGATATGTTTTACAATATAAAAAGGAAATGATTGGAACACTTGTAAAGACTAATCCCCAAACAATTGTTTAAGGGGCAGAGTTATCAAGGGTCTAAATGAAAATTCGAAGTAAAAAAATTTGACTTTCAATCTTTTTTAGTGTACTTCGACTAGCAACTAGGGAATATTGGTGGACGTTGAAAATCCAAAGTTTTTTATTGAAAATACTTCGAATGATCGAATATAGCTTATTCACCTGCAAAAAAAAAACTTTGATTTTTTTTTTAAAATAAATTTCAGCCCATAAGGCTGTATTTGATCGTTTGAATCTAGGTAAGAGCGAATTTGACCAAATTTGATTCAAAATATTTTCGAAAAGAAACTTAGATTTTTCAAAATCCACCAATTGACTCCAAATAGGTTCTAGGAGGTCCCCCATAGGCTAAAAACAGCAATTTGCCAGGTTTTAGATGGCGAATGGTTGAAGTTGAGGTTTTAAAGAGACAATAGATGATAAATTTCGATATTCAAATTTTAGAATTTTTTTCAAATTCAAATCGAATTTGGTCTATTCCCTAGTTGAAATACACAAAAATAGCTCGAAATTCAAATTTTTTTAATTCTAATTTTCACTTCGCCCCTTGATAAATCTGCCCCTAAGTGTATCTTTAGTTTTCAATAGTTTTTATTGAGTTTTAGACAAAAACATTCAGATACATAACTGAATTCAGAAAAGATAAAGAAGACACTACAGTCAAAATACTTGAATGAGACATAAACAATTGTCTCATATAGTACAAAGTAACCAAAAAGTTAAAACAATGGCAACTTGTTTGTCTCTGCAACAGTTTTGTTTTGGTGACTTTTTAGTGGCAGCAAATGTTTTTGCGGTGGATTTTTTACTGGGCAGAAAAACAACAAAAAAAGTCACCATAATATAAAATGCATTTTGACAAACAAAGTCACGCAGACAAAAAAGTAGCAGAGACAAAAGAAACAGTGCTAGTTGGAAAACATTTAGGGGCAGATTTATCAAAGGTTGAATTTCGAATAAAAAAAACTTCGAAATTCGAATAAAAAAGACCAACCGAAATGTATTAAAAAAAATCGACGTGTTTTTCGAGTGCATAGGCTATTTTAGTTCGAATTCGAATCGTACGAATCGGAGTAACATCGTATTCGATCGAATTCGATTCAAAGTTTTTGCTAAAAAAAATGAAGTCCACCAATTGACTCCAAATGGGTTTTAGGAGGTCCCCCATAGGCTAAAATAGCAATTCGGCAGGTTTTAAATGGTGAATGGTCGAAGTCGAATTTTTAAAGAGACAGTACATGATAAATTTCGATATTCAAATTTTTGATTTTTTTTTTCCAAATTCGAATCAAATGTAGACTATTTCCTAGTCAAAATACACAAAAAGTAGCTTAAAATTAGAATTTTTTTAATTGGAATTTTCACTTCAACCCTTGATAAATCTGACCCTTATTGTGAAAAACATCATTAAATAGGTTAGCTACAAACCGGTCTGTCTTTTAATAAACAGCTTTGTAGAACTTTAAGAATTTCCTTAGATTATTAATAACTTGAATAATTGGATTTAATTAGAGAATTAAGAACATCCAAATTATTTGGAGGAGCCTGAGGGAAATTAAGTTTGGAAAGAATTCTATACTCTTCTCTTCATCATAAGAGGAATAAGCAAAGAACTCTTTATCTTTATTTTTTTCATGTACAGGAATCTGTGCAAACACAAATACTACATTTCCTGCTCATTTTCCTGTTCATTTTCCTTGAAGCTTAATCAATTCCTGGTCAGATAAATGGTTTTTGTGTCATATCAGCTTTCATTTCATCTTTTTTATTTTACTTTATATTTTTTTCCTTTTTGTAAATCGAATTTAAACCAATCACATTCCATGAACCAAATTTTAACCTGTACATTTAGGAGGCTATTTATCAAAGTCTGAATTCAAACTCCGATCAAATCTGCTCGGGTTTTTTTGCGCTTATTTATTATTAAATTCTTTTATTATTACAAGATTTTCGTGATTTTTTATCCGATTTTCAAGTTTTTTTTAAGATTTTTCACTCGAAAACTCAGATTTTTGCCCGAAAACTCAGAAAACTTCGGGGTATTGCACGAAACCCAGCGCACATCAAAAAATCATTGCGACTTCTCCCATTGACCTATATGCAACCTCGACAGGTCTGAGATGCCGGATTTTCTGATTCAGCCTTTTCCATCCTCTGGGTTTAATAAATTCCAAAAAATGTGTGATTTTTTTAAAAGTCTGATTTTGAAAAAATTTTTTGTGATTTTTGCATTCGGAGTAAATAACCCCCTTGGTTTGTAAAGGAGAACATCTATGTGTCATATAGACTAAAGTGCTTTATAATAAAATAATTTATAAGAAGAATTATATAATAAGAGAGTACAATAATCCATTCTAAAAATGAAAGCATTAAAAGTTCAGAACAATATTAATAATAAATAAAGGATCTGCCAAAAGAAAGAAGATAACGGTGTTAAGAAGAAATTAAAATAAGTTCTACAGCTTCCTAAGATGAAGAAAAAATCTTTTCCCATTCAGATAAGAAACCAGGCAAAACCCCAAACCACCAGCAAGAAAAGGTTTTCAAAAAACTGAAATAACAGTATAAAATGCATGAATGAGAATATAGACTTTCATGTACAGTATATGGGCTGGATACTCATGTAATATTAGTGAATTACGTATTCTTATTGAAGATGTGTTGGAGATCTTGCCTTTTTTCCCTCTGCGGAGGATTGAATTAATTGGAGTGAACATTTGTTTAGTTCTAGGTGTCTAAAAGATCTTGCCTTCATTGTTGTTTTACACATTTCTTATCATTGAAAAAGTTCCAGAAGTAAGACAAAAATTTAGTTTAGATGATAAAATTAGTGAACTTGAAATATGTTTTTGGCAAATGTTGGAAAATCCTTTCCTTTTTTTATGAAAGCAAAGCTGGCTAATCTTGAAACATCAGGATCTTCTTTCCATCAGTTTCTAGAGTTAGACTTTTTGTAGAATTGTAACAACAATCTTTTCTCTGTCCAAAAATATTACAATTACTTCTCTAGGATTAAATTGTCCTCAGGAGGTCTCAGCCGATGAATTCTTTACATTTTGATGTTGGGTAAAAGAATCTGTTATTTTTACTTGGTATTGCTTTTTGTGGTTAGTGAAATTAATGTTTCAGTATTGCAAGATTTAGGAATCCCTGTGGGGATCGGGATCACCAGTGGAGTAGTTAGGGAGACAAAGCCTAACACCCTATCCACTGAGTCCCTGCACTAAAAGCAAACAAAGAAGCCTCTGGGAAGCTACTCCCTGCTACTATCCTTGATGGAGCACACAGCTGCTCATGCTATATAAAGCTGACTATCTCACTGTCCTAGAGAGTCAATTAAAGATCTGCCCTGTGATAGCTAACCTCGTTCACAGGGTTTCCTGGTCCCTGACATTCTCCAAAGGTGCTGTCCCTTTGGGGCAAAAAGGCTTTACTGGGCTTTGGTGGGAAACACCTAGCTGCATAGGCACCAGGAGCCAAAGAGGAAGTCCCTCCCCCCTTACACACACTATATAGAAGTGTGGCAGGGAGAGGGTCACTACACTCTTGGCCAATAGCTTTTGGTGTAATACAAGAACTGTTACAAGGGCTTATGCCCAACAACAAAAGATATAAGAAAGGTAGGGATTTAACTCTATAGGAGCCTAACAGATCCTATAGGTCCCTACACAGTGTAAAATGCATAAATTAAAATATATACTTTGGGCTGAAAATAGGAAATGTGATAAATAATGTTTCTCTGTATATACAATAAAGGCAGCTGGGAATGCTGTACATGTTCCTATTGGCTGCTTCTCCTATAAATGTCCACTTCCTGTGGCAGAGAGTTTAGCTCATGACTAAGTGCCTCAACGGCAAGAAACTCGTAGGGACACATTCATTTTTATTGTAAGCCAATAAATCGACATTTTTTAATTGCATATTTGTGGCCCTGTGGTTTTTCAGAGTGCTTGAATCCCCTTTCAATCATATTGCCATACAATAAAGGAGCCAGAGTTAGTAGACCCACTCTTTAGTAGTACAGGAGTCTCCACTCAACTAGTGAGAGGGTATGGTACTTAAATGTTTAGGAAAAGTTCATTTGAACAAGGTCCAGGGGTATAATGGCAGTGGTGTAACTAGAGTGCTCCAGGCCTCTCTGCAAAAAAATCTTCAGAGGGGCCCAGTGCACTCTGATCCACTTCCTCCCGTCCACTTCCTGCCCCACCTTCACCCCACCCACATCCCACCCAACTCTGCCCACTCTAGTCTGATTTCTTTCCCCCTTCCTCGCTGGTAAGAGAGAGAGAGACAAGGGAGGAGGATTTTTTTATTGACTATAGAGAAATCAGACCACGTGTTCCGGTGCCCCCTGTTCTCCAGGCCCCCTGCGACTGCGGGATCAGCTTCCTCTATAGTTACACCACTGCCTAATGGAACACAACCTAAAGAGCTTTGATCAGTTATTATAAGTAACATTTTCTGATTTTCTCCTTTTTATCTGCTACGGTACTTATAGATTGAAGCTAACTCCAATATAACAGACAATTATAGGCCTGTAAGTCTGACTCAAAAGTACATTATATAAGGGCAAATAAGGTCATGTATTTGTGTTTTGTAATGACACAAAAGCATGTAACTAATTCCACCCAAGATGTGTCACCTTGTAGGGAGACATTGACTAACTGCACACTGGGTAGCTAAGTGGCAAATCAGTGGAGAAAGTGTGCAATATATGCATGTCGGGTTTAAAAATAGGCAACCAACTACACCCTTAATGGGCCTTAAACAAACCCATGATGGATAATAACCCAGTTATGGGATTATCTCTCTGTACTGGCAGATACATTAGATTGATTCAAGGAAGGGTTGGGTTCCAGGTCAGGGCTGTATTAATGCCCAATGCCACTCTGGACCTGAGTCTCCCTGCTTTATCCTGCTGTTGGCACATGGGCATCTGATCACGAGAATGAAGGTGCCACTACCCCATCCCATAGCTCTGCCACTGGATTTACCCAAGCTTATTGGGGGAGGGGTTAAAAGTAGTTTATTTACAATACACACCTCCCTAAAACTGCCACCTTAGGCTCAGGACTTTGGATGCCTTGATAACTACATAGTTACATAGTTACATAGTTACATAGTTAAATTGGGTTGAAAAAAAACAAAGTCCATCAAGTCCAACCCCTCCAAATGAAAACCCAGCCCCATACACACACCCCTCCCTACTGTCACATAAATGATATATCCCCATATCTATACTAACTATAGAGTTTAGTATCACAATAGCCTTTGTATTATGTCTGTCCAAGAAATCATCCAAGTCCCTCTTATAGTCATTAACTGAATCATCACTCGGCAGTGCATTCCCCAACCTCACTGTCCTCACTGTGATGAACCCCCTACTCTGTTCCTTTAAATGAAACTTCTTTTCTTCTAGTGTGAAGGGGGGGCCTCTGGTACGTGATTCTCTTTATGGGTAAAAAGGTCCCCTGCTATTTGTCTATAATGTCCTCTAATGTACTTGTAAAGTCTAATCATGTCCCCTCACGCCTTTTTTCCCCCAGAGAAAACAACCCCAACCTTGTCAGTCTCCCCTCATAATTTAACTCTTCCCTCCCTCTAACCAGTTTAGTTGCACTTAGTCTCTGCACTCTCTCCAGCTCATTTAAATCCCTCTTAAGGACTGGAGTCCAAAACTGCCCCCATACTCCAGATGAGGCCTCACCAGGGACCTATAAAGAGACACAATTATGTTTCATCCCTTGAGTTAATACCCTTTTTTATACAAGAACTTTATTTGCTTTAGTAGCCACAGAATGACACTGCCCAGAATTAGACAACGTGTTATCTACAAAGACCCCAAGATCCTTCTCATTTAAGGAAACTCCCAACACATTGCCATTTAGTGTAGAACTTGCATTTATATTATTTTTGCCAAAGTGCATAACCTGCATTTATCAACATTGAACCTCATTTTCCAGTTTCCCAACTTAGACAAATCCCTCTGCAAAGTGGCAGCATCCTGCATGGAACCTATAGTTCTGCACAGTTTGATGGTTTATATGGCCTTGACCAAAGCAGACTATACTGGGTAACTGAAATTCTTATCACAAAGTTGATCCAGGGACTTGTCCTATTGCCCTTTGTGAGTCAGGTTTTAGATGGAGTTTTCTGCTAACTTGGATTCAACTTGATGGGCGAATTTTTTTCTGCCTAACCCTGATGTTACTGTTATGTGATGTTATGGGACATGTGAGGCCACTCCATCCATATGTATCTGTATGGCAGCAAATTCCGCATGAACACTCCTCTTCTTCATCCCTCCTCTTCATCCCTACAGTATGTCCCTGACTGGAGACCTCTTACCCCAACGTTGCTGGTGGATTTGTTGCTATACGTGTTCTATTGGTCCTTCTCTCTTTCTCTGCATTCCTTTCCAGCCAGGTTTGTTTTTTTGGCTAATTAAATATTCACAGGGATCATTTATCTTTTGCAAAGGGTGAGTTGGGAAATAGAAGATGAGGTTGCACAGCAGCATGCTGGTAGGTAACCCCTAATTAATGGCATTTACACAATGAAGCAAATAATTAATAATCTTGTTTCCAGCAAACTCTCCTAACTAGTAATTAGCGTTACATCAAAGGCAGCAGATCCTGAGCTTACTTGCTGAGTTGTTGGGTTACCACATGTGGAAGAGAGAAGTATTTGAGGTCTACGATTAGTCTTTAGCTGCTCAGAGCAGATCATGGTCAGGTGATGGATACCAGTGCATAATAAGTTCCCATGGTCTTCCAGTATATGCTGGTGGGCACCCTAAGCCCTGCTGCAACTCAATAAGCCCATGCCCAACTAGCAGTTTTATATCAACCATAGTAGAACCTTTTGATATGTGATATTTGTAAAGGAGAAGAATCATATGTGGCCTTCAGCTTAGCTCCTTTGCAACTTTCCCATGTGTCAGTAGAACAGCACAGGGATGTGACCATGAGCTCCATAGATGGGTGAAGGTTGGAACACCAACAAGACCACATGAAGCAACTGCACAAGCCTCCTGGTCTGATTCCTCATGTCATGATTCACTGTGGGGCGACTCTTCTCTACCCCATAAATAAAGATGATCAGCCAGGTCAGATTTGTTTGTGTGGAATGACAAGTGATTATATAGTAGCTAATCTGGAGAAGCAATCTTGCTTATCAAGTTCCATCTTTTCACCATATAATTAATACTTGGCTTATAGCCCATCCACATAAAATACACAGGAATCAGAATCCAGTTTGGCTCTAAGTCAAATTGTTACTGGATACAAAATTAAATTGGGACCAGTCCCAAAATCAACATTGTGCTCCTTTTATCTAGTCTCAGTGGGTTCCCTTTTTTTCTTTGGAAGGATCTTCTGGTGAATGAGGCATCAGAGAGTTTATTATATGGTCCCCTATATATATAATGTTCATACCCCCCTTAACTGTCTCTTCTCCAATGTAACCAATTCCAACTTGCCTTTCCCCATAACTGATCCCTTCTATTCCCTTTATCAGCTTAGTTGCTCTTCTCTGTACTTTCTCTATTTCATTACTGTCTCTTATATATTTATATATAGTGATCATATCCCCCTTATATATTTATATATAGTGACAGGGGCGTAACTATAGAGGAAGCAGACCCTGCGGCTGCAGGGGGGCCCAGGAGGAGGAGGCCCTAATTCATATACAATTTCAATAAATATTGGAGAAACAAGTCAACCTCTAAACATTTTGGGGGCCTGAAAAATAATTTGCTGTGGGGCCCAGTAATATCTAGTTACGCCACTGTATAGTGATCATATCCCCCTTATATATTTATATATAGTGACCATATCCCCTTATATATTTATATATTGTGATCATATCCCCCTTATACTGTATATTTATATATAGTGATCATATCCCCTTATATATTTATACAGTATATAGTTATCATATCCCCTTATATATTTATATATAGTGATCATATCCCCTTATATATTTATATATAGTTATCATATCCCCTTATATATTTATATAGTGATCATATCCCCGTATATATTTATATATAGTGATCATATCCCCATTATATATTTATATATAGAGATCATATCCTCTTATATAAGTTTATATAGTGATCATATCCCCCTTATATATTTATATATAGAGATCACATCCCCTTATATATGTGTATATAGTGATCATATCCCCCTTATATATTTATATATAGTGATCATATCCCCTTATATATTTATACATAGTGATCATATCCCCCTTATATATTTATATATAGTGATCATATCCCCCTTATATATTTATATATAGTGATCATATCCCCCGTATATATTTATATATAGTGATCATATCCCCTTATATATTTATATATAGTGATCGTATCTCCTTATATATTTATAAATAGTGATCATATCCCCTTATATATTTATATATAGGGATCATATCCCCCTTATATATTTATAAATAGTGATCATATCCCTCTTATATATTTATATATAGTGATCATATCCCCCTTATATATTTATATATAGTGATCATATCCCCTTATATATTTATATATAGTGATCATATCCCCTTATATATTATATATAGTGATCATATCCCCTTATATATTTATATATAGTGACCATATCCCCCTTATATATTTTATAAATAGTGATCATATCCCCCTTATATATTTATATATAGTGATCATATCCCCCTTATATATTTATATATAGTGATCATATCCCCTTATATATTTATATATAGTGACCATATCCCCCTTATATATTTATAAATAGTGATCATATCCCCCTTATATATTTATAAATAGTGATCATATCCCCTTATATATTTATATATAGTGATCATATCCCCTTATATATTTATATATAGTGATCATATCCCCCTTATATATTTATAAATAGTGATCATATCCCCCTTATATATTTATATATAGTGATCATATCCCCTTATATATTTATAAATAGTGATCATATCCCCTTATATATTATATATAGTGATCATATCCCCCTTATATATTTATATATAGTGACCATATCCCCCTTATATATTTATAAATAGTGATCATATCCCCCTTATATATTTATAAATAGTGATCATATCCCCCTTATATATTTATATAAAGTGATCATATCTCACCCCATAAGCACAATACTTTAAAGTCCCCAAGTGAGAGAAGGTCAGAGCTGCCTCTGGAAGCGACTCACCAAAAACAAAGCAATCTATTTACATAATAGTCATTTTATGTAATTGATTCCCTATAATTAAGATGATGAAGAGATTCCACCAGCTGACAACATGATAAACCAGTTGTGTATTCATCAGGCAATAAAGGTCTCTCTCCTGGCAATGCCATTTGTATGAAAGTATCTGTGAGACGCATTCCTTAAAGGTAAAGGATATAAGTCAGAATAAAGTACAAAGTAAAGGGGTAATGAAACATCAAGAACATATTATATCATCATTGCCCAGTCACCAGAGGCCACTGTCTTGGCTTTATTGGTTATAATAGAAGCCCAGCCTGGAGGTTAGTTTGGGGGGATTGTTGGGGTGAGCATTTACTGCCCCAGATATTCTTGGTACAACGGCTGATTGGCTGATACAGAAGTATTTCTTCTTGTTACTACTGGAGGCCAATGTTGCACCTCAGAGGGGTTTCAGCTGGAGCACAAAAATCAGCAGGACAGTAATGTCACACATGAGACACCCCCATGATTCATAAGGACAATCATTTATGAGGTTTGGAATTTTATGATCCATCCATTATCCATTTTTTTATAAAAATCGCAGTTATTGCAGGTGATTAGAAAAGGTCTTGGATAATTTTTAACCTAATTATCCTTATTTTGGTTCCATCTGCCCAGTCCTGTCTGCTCTCTCCATTTATCATAGTTTGGGAGACGTGTCCCTTTTCACTGTGGCAGCTCCTAGCCCTCACATGTAATTACAGCTTTGGCTCTGCCAGTTGTGTTTGGACAAATACACACATTCTCTCTCTCTCTCTCTCTCTCTCTCTCTCTCTCTCTCTCTATCTGTCAGCTCTCACTGCCAGCTCCTCTCACACCCTTCCTACCAACTAGGCTACGTGTGCGTTCCCCAACCCTAAAGATGTGACTGATGCCTGTACTGGGGCTCTCGGGTCCTTTGTCTGCACATCTGAAGGACCTGCTTTTCTCCATGTGTCCCATTGTTATCATGGACCTGATCCTATATGAAGGGATGAACCTGTAGAGACCAACCAAGCCACCCCTCAGTCCCACACAGCAATATTGTGCCATATATGCAACAGAGGTACCCTTGCAACTGCATCGTTCTCTACACCAGAAATAAAATGTGGCCATGTTCCACTTCCTGGGAAGTTGTGTTGTGGAAGCCCCTAGCAAGACCTAACAGGATCTGTATTTTTACTACCAGCATGCTCTTTGGTGGCTTTATTTAGGTCTACGTCTTGCATTGCTTGATGACCCTTCTTCAGGCTTGTAGGACCAACTCTGTTACTTGTTATCTTGCTCTTTATTGAGTTGTAAGAGAGCAGTATTTAGCCCCTTGTGAGCTTGCTTTCTACTCAACTTTTCTACTCAAATATAAACCTTGCTTAGCTTGCCCATTAGATGACTTAGCTTGCCCTTTAGATTACTCCTTTATTGATAGGACCCCTCATTTCAATATTTAGCATACTCTTTGTAGGGCTGGTCTCAATCTATATTATGGACTCAGTAGGACACACTTGGCTCCACTTCAGTTTGTTGTTTCATAGATTGGATGGGACTTACTCTGCTTCTTCTTACCTTGGTCCTTATAGTCCTGCATGGGAACCAATTTGTCCCATTGGCCAACTGGACCAGAGGGCAGGACACCCTTTTAAGCTAGTTCCACCCTTGGTTCTCACATGTTATAAAGTACAGGGGGTAAAAGGGCAAGTCCATGTTATTCGTGTGCCCCACTTATTTACAGGGAGAGAGGTAGGTACTGCAAACTACCAGCTAATTACTCACAGAGGGAGGGGAAGTCAATGAGTAGGACCTTGCCTGCATCAGGGAGTCACCTTAATCCTTGTATCTGAATGTATAAAGGCACCTCCTCACCTACCTGCTGTATTTGCTTTGGGTGAACAGCCACATATCTTCTCGTATTCCTCTGTCTCCCTCAGCTCATCTCCATTCTGCCGGGGGATATTGAGCCACTGCACTATGGCAGGTACAGTACCATCTTCTGTTTGTCTGCTGGGGAGGGCCTGTATTTATCAACAGGGGCTGGATTTAGAGGGAGAGTTGGTAGCAGTGGGTAGGTACCTACTTCAGTAGATTTCAGAGAGCAGTAATTTATTATTTTAGGGGAACTCTGATTTCCAAGCCAAAATTTGATAAAGAGGCCCACATAACACAGAAACCCCTAATGTACCCATCACAGTTACCTGATTCTTCCAAAAATCTGAATATATGCCATTTCTATGCTGAAATCCAGCTGTTTCAAAGTTCTTCTCTTTCTGCATCATTTGAAATCCTGGCAGGGAAGGAGGGACTAAACACTGATGTTACACAATGTAACAACTTCTCCACAGCTTACAGACAGCATGCAGGAACTACATAACCCACAATGCATTGCACTGGGATGTCCCTTTCCTTATTGAAATCACATGTGCAGGGAATTGTGGGGGTTTGGAGAATGCAGGCGGAAGACAGATGGCTGTTGATACAAAGTAACAGTAGTCAGACAGCTCAGCAAAGTAGTCAGACAGATCAGCAGGAGAGCAGGGGACTGGGCAGGGGACTGGGCTTAGGGAACTGTCAGAAACCATTAAAAATCATGAAAAGTCTGTATGTTTTTAATTGATGTATATTGCAAAGTTGCTTGAAATTATGTTTACTTTTCAAAAAGCTTAAGTTATGTTTTTGTGGAGTTCCCCTTTAATATTTAAAATTGAAATATTATTTAACATTCTTCACCAGGCTTTTAAATAGTTGTTTTTGCCACTATAGGGAGGCAGATCCTAAGCACAAGGCAGTGGTCTGAATACCTGGTTAGTGTTGAGATTATTTGCGTTGAATATATTTCCATCCCTCCTCCCTCCATTGTGTCAACCCCTCCTGTTATGACTTGAACCCACTCAGTTGGGTAGGTAGAAAAGGTGCATAAACATGATACTCATAAGAACTATTTCCCATCCCCCCAATGCTCCCAGTGTGGTGCACCCCCTGCCCTACCTTGCTCCATTGCGAAGTGATGGATTTTGGGACTTGAAGTCCCTCTTTTTTTCTGAGAATCTGTGCCTCACCCACTATGGAAAGCTGAGGGACTTCAAGTCCCAGAATTCACCACTTCACAATGGATCAGGGTGAGGGAGTAGCAATGTAATAATAATTAGTTCCCTTTACTTCCCCTTTAACATTTCATATCATACATGAATTAACACTTGCAGAAGGTAAAGTCTGATCAAACAATTAGTGCAGAGCTCTATGGTTCTTATGTCCTCCAGGACTGGCACTTGGGGAGCAGAGGCACCGGCCCTAAGGTTGTTCAGTAGACATTGAGTGAGATTTTTCCAAAACCATTATTATATTTTGCAGTTTATTGTGGTTTTATTAAATATCAATAACAGATTGTGGGGAACCTACTGGGGACAGTGCACTCAAAGCTGCGACTCTGTTCGACTCTTCCATGCAGTTGGTCGGCACCCCCCCAGATGGAGTGTAGCTGGCATGGGGTTCCAGAGCTTGGTGGGCAAATAGTGCTTTCCTTCTCCTCTCCGTGTGGCTGCTGCCTTCATTTTTACTTGTCACAACATTTGATGGAATTATGTGCCCCCCAAGTATTTCACGGCACTGGGCACTGACACACCAATTCTATAATATAAAGTGTGAGAAAGAAGTTCTCAAGCCAATTATATGCAGTAACAGACTCACTGGCACATTGTTCACTGTAAGAGCCAGTGGGTTTTGACACCACTAGAATTTCTGGCCCTTCCCCAAGAGACAAGGAAGAGATGTGACAACATCAGTGGGGTTGTGACACAAGAGGAGGCTTATGGGAAATCTGTGCTACCCACAGGCATGAAATCCCTCAAAATACCTCTCCCTTCTGGGTGCCCTTGACAATCCCACCAGCCACCTTGCAGCCCTCCGAACATGAGTGTTTGCAGTGATGTCACGTGTGTAGGGGGAACACGCAGAAAAGGGACAACCAGGGAGATTGCGATCCCAGACTAGGGGTCGACAGATGACCCATCAGCTGGTACCTGCCCATCACCCCCTCATTGTTGTGCCTTAGGTAGATGCCTCTTAAGCCTTCCCCTAGTTCTGTCCTGGCACCAAATCAGTAGTCTCCTCTCAAAGCAACTTGGCCAGACCCAGCAGAGGAATGTGCTGCCCACTAGACAGGGGCAAAGATGGAATTTTAGATCTGTCCTTGTAGGATCCTCATAGTGAGATACAACTGCCTCTGACATCAACCACTTCAGGTGAAAGTAAAATGCTTTTATGTCCACCTATTAACTATAGTGCAGATTTTGCACCAAACGCATGAGGTATGGCACCCAGAATAAAGATGTCTCTCTGTCCGGCCTCCTCACTATAAGAAATGTAACATTACACGGAGACGTCACTGCTCATCTTAGTAATAATGGGCCATTGGGCACTTAAACAAAGCAACAGAGCCGTGTGACACTAGATGTGGCCATACTCATATAATAGACCTGGGGCACCCATGCATCACATGCTCATGAATTGACAGTAACATTGTAACCAATGATCTTCATTCTTAATAAATGTGGGTAATGTAGAGTTCCCCAAGTCAAGACAGAAAAATGACAGTTACATTTTCTTCTTCATGGTGTTCATGGTCAACCAGAAGTGGCTAAAGCTATAGTGCCATCGACATGCTTATGGCCCACAGCCAGTAAAGATAGTCCCAACAGAAATATACTATATTCCCTTGATAGTATAAAAAGGGCTGCATTGGATAGATACCACTGCCAATTTCCTCTCTCGCCCTTGGCTCTTACAGAATTACAGAATTACATCAGCTGTTCTCCAAGCAGGTCCAGGAGTGAGAGGCAGGATTGTGGCCAATATGGGCTGGGGGCAGGCTTGGCCAATCAAGCTGGAGGGTGGGCTGGCCAATCTGATTTGGGGTGAGCTTGGCCAATCAGGGTTGTGGTGGACTGGCTGTTTTAATTTGGGGCAGGCTTGGCCAATTGGGGTTGGGGGTGGGCTAGGCCAATCAGGGTTGTGGTGGACTGGCTGTTCTGATTTGGGGCAGGCTTGGCCAATTGGGATTGGGGGTGGGCTAGGCCAATCAGGGTTGGTGCTAAAGATAAATGGGAACAATTGTCTGTTTTGCCCTGACGCTGGGTCCATTAGGCTCAGTTGGCCAAAGGTCGACCCTGTTTGCCACTAAACCTGACCATTTACTTTCGGATCAACTCATCTCCTTCCATTTAAACGACAATGGACTGGGCCAGATGGGGCTGATCCACTGTCGGGATGTGCAGGGGAGTTAATGACAGTTTAAAGGCTGGGGAAATTAGATTGAGATTCTCAGCATAGGCGGTACCCTTGCCCAGATGGCAAATATCAGGCAGTTTGGCTCTTCTAATGCAGTGAAGCCCCTCTACACTGTGTGCACTGGAGTTCCTGCTCAAGGGGTAGTTGGGCAGATAATCAAGGCTTTCTCAGTTAGAAATCAAGGGAGCCAAGCAGTGTTTGTTTGGGGGGTGTCTGTGGTCTATCAGAAACCCTGACTCCAAGGTCCACCACCCCCAACACTTTTGCTGCGCTCACACACAACACTATAGATTGTCAGCCTGGGGGCTCACCATAATTGTTGCCACAGGCAATTACCCTTAGATTGTAAGCTCTTAAGAGCAGGCATCATCCCTTTGGTCTTCTAACAATATCCAATTGTAACTGGGATATGTTTCTGGTCAAATGTTTGTCTGTATATGAAATTGTTTGGGTGTAAAGTTCTGCAGGAACCATTGGCGATCTATAATTAATAATAAAAACCATTGGGCCAGTTCAACCCTTATTGGGCCAGAACTCTGTTTTCTTCAAATATTCTGAAATCAGTTTTTTTTTAAAGTAAATGGGATTTGTTGTAGAGCTTTTCCAGAAGATTAAAGGGGAAGTATACTATTCTTGTGCAACATGAATGCAATGAATAGGGTTTTTGCAGTATCCCTCTTGTGCATCATTGGGGTAATGCATAGCAGACTTTAATTTGGGGTCTTGTTATTTCGTGAGCTAAACAGGAAAAATGAAGCTCCTCCATGTTGTCTGCCTGTGAGGTATGTAATTAGATTTCTAGTATTCAGATAAACTTCCTACAGAATGGGCTCCACATAGCAAAACAGTCACAACAATGGATGGAGGCAGGAGGAGTTCCATCAGTATCTCTATTTCATTTACAGGGGAGGTAGAACATGGGGAAAGCACATCAAATCTCCCTCTACTGCTTTAGAATACAGCACTAAGAAAACGTGGATTTTTTTCAAATGAAAAGACAGGCAGAATGAATTTTTACTTGTGTTAGAAAAAAGCTCTATATAGGGGTATACTCCACATTTTTCCTATTCAGAAGTGATTCAGATTTGCTCATTGGTTGTTCTGTGTGTAGCTCACAATTGCGCCCCCTACAGACAGTTCTGCCACAGGCCGGTTCCTCCTGTTATAGAATATCCACCACCAGCACACACTTAGGATGATATGTAAGTAACCCAGGAGTTTTGTTACTGTTTATTCCAACAGTGCCACTGAAACAAAGCAATATAAGTGACTAATGCTGTATCTCCCTGCCAGATGCCATGAGTCATTGAACTGAAATCTCTGATCTATAAGGCAAGGACAGCATTTTAGATTTGCTCCCAGGATGTGTTCCAACTCACTGACCCACCAATCATGAACTGTTTTATTCCCTGCAGGGTCCGAATCAGCCATGTCCAACCTCTTCACATCCATCCAAGGGACCATTGATATCTTTACCAGCTACAGTGTTCGGAGCTCTCCTTGCAACGCGCTGAGCCCTGAGGAGTTCAAGAGTCTGATCCAGAAAGAGTTTTTGGATATTATTAAGGTACTGGTACTGATGCACCTCCATTGTTCCCAAGGTTGCACTTTATTGCACTGTACATAGTCTTATTGGTCTATAGATTTAGTACTGGGGCCCTGACTTGAGCTTCAATCTAATCAGATATGAATATTTATTATCATGATTGGAGTACATGGAGCCCCTGATAATACTCATCTCCCCTTGCAAACCCAATAGCCCAATCACCATAATATATTATTTATTATTATTGGGCTTGCAGGGGTAGTTGGGTATTATTGGGGTCTCCATGCACTCAGCACAGCTGCAATCATTATTTCATCTTCATATCTGCTAGTCAGAGCTGTGCATTCTAGTTCCAATATACCAGAACCACCATCAATGAGTATTCCATAAGGATTGGTATGTCACAGTCAGGAATTCACACTCGCACAGCACAGGGCATTGGAGAAAGAACTGGGCTTCTGGTAGAACCTCTCTTCGACATATAGGCCACTGGTTTTTGGACTTTTTTAATCCTTTGAGGTCTAACATTTGACCAGGGGCCAGACTTAGCTCATAATAAGGTTATACATAAATGCAAATAACTGTATTAGCCTTTCATTCACAGATGCAATAATATCTAGAATATCTAAAGCCCAAACCTAATTAATTCATCCCCCAGCCTTGCCCACAGTTCAGGAACCAGTGATGTAGAGGAGGATCCTTGGGTAGGAGGCCCCAGTGAGTCTAGTCGGGGGGATGGGCTCTAAATCGACAGTCTTATCCCTGTTTGAATGGACAGTGTTCCTATGCACTGAAGGAAAGCGGGGGGTTGTCCATCCACATAAGGGACAGATAGGGTTGCCGCCTGGCCGCTTTTTTACTGGCCTGGCCGGTAAAAATGATGGTTGATCCCAATGTTATTAATAAGGAAAAATGATAAATATATAGGAAGGCCTGTATTTTTTTGCAGAAAAGGTGGCAACCCTAGGGACAGAGGGTGCAATTATGGGGTTACTTTATTTGTATTTCCTAATTGTGCAATTTTATGTGTCCATGTGGTCGTATCTACTGTAAATGGGTGAGGCCAAACAGATGCTCAAATCACGTATTTTCACAACACCGACCTGCCATCAATTTGACCAACCGTTTCCATAACCGTTAACCGTTTCTAAGCATTTTGTTGAGAAAGGTCCCACCTCTGATCAGTTTAGGTTTATGGTATTGGAAACTTGACCAAAAACATCAACTTAACAGGAGGGTGGTTTGTGGATGAATAAGCTCAAGTTACTACATCCAGTGGGTTTCAGTAGGGCTGGGAGCAGAGGAGTGTGGCTTGTGCTGTTCTACCCACATAAGCTGTAATTATAAAGAACACAAAGTCATGGCAATGCCAGGTTTCCAGTACAGGGCTGGGGTTCCCAATTACTGTTTAATTCAGCAGCACCTCCCTTAGCTGAGCCTGCGGAGATTCCCACATTAAGCCAATACAGGCAGGTTTGCAGCAATTGATGAATCTGTTTCCAAGTTACTGCAATGAAAATGAACAAAGAGAAATTTCCCCAAAAATAAACAATAATTCAGTTGCCCTCATCTTTCAAATGACTTAAAAGAGCAGAGAGTCTTTAGAGAGATAAGGGGTGTTGCCTGGTGCCCAGGGCTGAGATTGGGTGTAACTGCTGCACCTACTGACTCGGCACAAAAGAATAAATATTTGAAAGCGTGGAGGCAAGCGGTGCCTTTATACAGACATAGTAACATAAAAAGAGATACAATTTTGATTATTAAAGGGTAAGTAGACCTTTAAAATAAGTGAATGTAAAACTGATGAGGGGGCTATTCTAAGCACTTTTGTCATTTACATTTATTATTTATTTTCTTTCTCATTCCAAGATATTACGGGATACATGTACTGTTAATATGAATGAATTTTGTTACAACAGCGCCACCTGCTGGTCAGTTTCCCACCAGTCTGACCACCAATAGTGTTGCCACCCGGCCGGTATTTTACCGGCCTAGCCGGTTAAACACCAGCCAAGGCCGGGGCCGGTATTACAAATTTAGCGGCAATGTAGCTGCCGGTAAATTTGTAATACACCTAAAAAAAGCACGTGGCCTGCCCCCAGCCTGCTCCAAACTCACCTTTTTTCCTGGGCTTCTTGCCAAATATGCACATTTGGCTCCGCCCCCTTTGACGTCACGACCAGGCCAGCCAATAGCGCGTCAGGGGCCCCGCCCCTTTAGTGGCACGGCCCACCCTTTTAACCCCACCCCCTCCACCTGCCGGTGAAGATTATTTTAAAAAGTGGCAACCCTAACCACCAAGCAGTCAAGGAAGTTGTCAGGAGAAAGAAAGAGGCTGATCTTCTTCTTAGGAATAAAATTAGAACCTTTCTCACATCTTTCCTAAGCAAAACATCAGAGCAGCCTCTTTCTTTCTCCTGACAACTTCCTTGACTACTTGCTGGTCAGACTGGTGGGAAACTGACCAGCAGGTGGCGCTGTTGGAACAAATTCATTCAAATTAAAGAAAAACTATACCCCCAACATGAATACTTGAGCAACAAGTATATATATATATATATATATATATATATATAAAAAAGTAAATATTGCCCTTTTACATCTCTTGCCTTGAACCCCCACTTCGTGATGGTCTGTGTGCTGCCTCACCTGACCAGAAATACTGCAGCTCTCACTGTAACAGGAACAGATCAGCTGACCAGAAATACTACAGCTCTAACTGTAACAGGAAGAGATCACCTGACCAGAAATACTACAGCTCTAACTGTAACAGGAAGAGATCACCTGACCAGAAATACTGCAGCTCTAACTGTAACAGGAAGAGATCACCTGACCAGAAATACTGCAGCTCTAACTGTAACAGGAAGAGATCACCTGACCAGAAATACTGCAGGTCTAACTATAACAGGAAGAGATCACCTGACCAGAAATACTGCAGCTCTAACTGTAACAGGAAGAGATCATCTGACCAGAAATACTGCAGCTCTAACTGTAACAGGAAGAGATCACCTGACCAGAAATACTGCAGCTCTAACTGTAACAGGAAGAGATCACCTGACCAGAAATACTACAGTTCTAACTGTAACAGGAAAAAGTGTGGAAGCAAAAGACACAACTCTGTCTGTTAATTGGCTCATGTGAACTAACATGTATGGTTTGTTTGTGTGCACCGTGAATCCTAGGATCCCAGGGGGTGGCCCTTATTTTTTAAAATGGCAATTTTCTATTTATGATTACCCAATGGCACATTCTACTAAAAAGTATATTATTATAAACGTGGTTTATTTAGATGAAGCAGGGTTTTCCATATGAGCTGTGTTATGCAATATTTTGTATAAAGACCTACATTGTTTGAGGGGTATAGTTTTCCTTTAACACTACATGTATCCCTTAATATCTTGGAATGAGAAATTAATTGACACTGCAAAAGTGCTTAGAATAGGCCCCTCATCAATTTTACATTCACCTATTTTAAAAGTTTACTTATTCTTTAAGGGCAAGAGGAATATTATAGCATATTGCACTAGGGTTTAACGTTTTTTAATTTTTTACCATGAGCCCTTGCGTTCTCCAGCTGCAACTGGTCCCATAATGTGGTACCGCAGCTTCCTCTTATCCGAGCAAATAGGAGGCAGGTCGGGAGTTGAAGATGTCCAAGCAAATATAAAAGTAACAAAAATGATCAGAAGCATAAAATGTACCACTGAAATGTACATTCTGGACACAAAAATTGCAAACAGTAATGCAAACTCCCTAATAAGGTAAAAAAGAAACAAAAGGTGTTATTATTGTTATGGTAGAGGCCAATTGACACAAGAATAGGTATTGCCTCTCTTCTCCATCAGCTGCTGATCTCCTGGTTCTAATTCTGCCTCTCCTAAACAATAAGCCAAAACACCTATACTGTGACTGTGGCTTTGGGCTTGTGTGGCTTGTGTGTGCCTATGGAAATCTGAGAAAAACCAGGCAGATCTTTTATAACATTGCCGTACCAGATAAACTGCACAAACCCATGCCCATTATAGCAACTCAAAACAAAAGCAGTAAATGCTTATATAGTTCTTTTGGATGTAGTTCTCTTATATAGTTATCAGATATAATTGCCCTTTAACAATGTTTTCTGAAGGGATCAATGCACATTATTAAAATTATATTTTCTCGCTTGTTTTCTCTAGGATTCCAATGTCTATAAAACTATTGAGATATTTATACAGTCCTTATATACAAAAATCCCAAAGCAAGTGGATTTTAAAGAGTTTGCGGACATTCTCAAAAGCCTGTCAGTAGCCTATTATGATGCTCTAAACATAAGGAAAGACCAGTCTATATGTGAACATCAAAAAGAACAATCACTACAGGATTTGGCAGAAACACCTGAAAAAGGAACAATACAGAAACAACACCAAACCGCAAAGACAGAGCCCAATCAGAAAGCGGACAAATACACAAAACAAGATGACACTCAGAAATCTGATCAAACAACAAATCAAGATCCCACTCTAACCACAAAACAAGAGCTTCCCACAAAGAAGCCACATAAAGCTGACCCTCACCAAGATAAAACAGGGAAAACAGATCACCATCATAAACATGATATAAAAAAAAAAAAAGAGGATCCTTCAAAGAAAGATGATACACAGAAAACAGAGCCTAAACAAAGTACTCAAGTTAAAGATACAGGTCCAACCACAAAACAAGATGACACTCAGAAAAACGATCAAACAACAAAACAACACGCCACTCAGAAACGGGGTCCAACCACAAAACAAGACGACACTAAGAAACAGGATCAAACCACAAAACAAGACGCCACTCAGAAACAGGGTCCAGCCACAAAACAAGATGACACTCAGAAACAAGATCAAACACCAAAACCAGATGACACTCAGAAACCGGGGCCAACCACAAAACAAGATGGCACTCAGAAACAGGATCATACCACAAAACTAGATGGCACTCAGAAACAGGGTCCAACCACAAAACAAGATGACACTCAGAAACAAGATCAAACACCAAAACCAGATGCCACTCAGAAACAGGGTCCAACCACAAAACAAGATGACAACCAGAAACAGGATCAAACCACAAAACAAGATGACACTCAGAAACAGGGTCCAACCATAAAACAAGATGACACCCAGAAAAAGGATCCAACAACAAAACAAGATGCCACCCAGAAACAGGGTCCAACCACAAAACAAGATGACAACCAGAAACAGGATCAAACCACAAAACAAGATGCCACTCAGAAACAGGGTCCAACAATAAAACAAGATGTTACTCAGAAACAAGGTCCAACCACAAAACAAGATGACTCTCAGAAACAGGATCAAACCACAAAACAAGATGCCACTAAGAAACAGGATCAAACAACAAAACAAGATCCCACTGAGAAACAGGATCAAACAACAAAACAAGATCCCACTCAGAAACAGGATCAAACAACAAAACAAGATCCCACCCAGAAACAGGATCAAACATACAAACAAGATGACAACCAGAAACAGAATCAAACAACAAAACAAGATGCCACTCAGAAACAGAGAGCAACAATAAAACAAGATGTTACTCAGAAACAGGGTCCAACCACAAAACAAGATGACTCTCAGAAACAGGATCAAACCACAAAACAAGATGCCACTAAGAAACAGGATCAAACAACAAAACAAGATCCCACTCAGAAACAGGATCAAACAACAAAACAAGAACCCACTCAGAAACAGGATCAAACAACAAAACAAGATGCAACTCAGAAACAGGGTCCAACCATAAAACAAGATGACACCCAGAAAAATGATCCAACAACAAAACAAGATGCCACTCAGAAACAGGGTCCAAACCTACAAAAACAAGTGACAACAAACCAGGATCAAACCACAAACACAAGATGCCACTCAGAAACACGATCAAACAACAAACAGATCCCATCAGAAACAGGATCAAACAACAAAACAAGATCCCACTCAGAAACAGGATCAAACCACAAAACAAGATGACACTCAGAATCAAGATCAAACACTAAAACCAGATGCCACTCAGAAACAGGGTCCAACAACAAAACAAGATCACAACCAGAAACAGGATCAAACCACAAAACAAAATGCCACTCAGAAACAGGGTCCAACCATAAAACAAGATAACACCCAAAAAAAGGATCCAACAACAAAGCAAGATGCCGCTCAGAAACAGGGTCCAACCACAAAACAAGATGACTCTCAGAAACAGGATCAAACCACAAAACAAGATGCCACTAACAAACAGGATCAAACAACAAAACAAGATCCCACTCAGAAACAGGATCAAACAACAAAACAAGATCCCACTCAGAAACAGGATCAAACAACAAAACAAGATGACACTCAGAAACAAGGTCCAGCCATAAAACAAGATGACACCCAGAAACAGGATCAAACAACAAAACAAGATGCCACTCAGAAAAAGGGTCCAACCACAAAACAAGATGACACTCAGAAACAAGATCAAACACCAAAACCAGATGACACTCAGAAACCGGGGCCAACCACAAAACAAGATGGCATTCAGAAACAGGGTCCAACCACAAAACAAGATGACCCTCAGAAACAGGATCAAACCACAAAACAAGATGCCACTCAGAAACAGGATCAAACCACAAAGCAAGATGACACTAAGAAAAAGGATCAAACCACAAAACAAGATGGCACTCAGAAACAGGGTCCAACCACAAAACAAGATGACACTCAGAAACAGGATCAAACACCAAAACCAGATCCCACTCAGAAACAGGGTCCAACCACAAAACAAGATGACAACCAGAAACAGGATCAAACCACAAAACAAGATGCCACTCAGAAACAGGGTCCAACAATAAAACAAGATGTTACTCAGAAACAGGGTCCAACCACAAAACAAGATGCCACTCAGAAACAGGGTCCAACCACAAAACAAGATGACACTCAGAAACAAGATCAAACACCAAAACCAGATGACACTCAGAAACAGGGTCCAACAACAAAACAAGATGACAACCAGAAACAGGATCAAACCACAAAACAAGATGCCACTCAGAAACAGGGTCCAACTATAAAACAAGATGACACCCAGAAAAAGGATCCAACAACAAAACAAGATGCCACTCAGAAACAGGGTCCAACCACAAAACAAGATGACTCTCAGAAACAGGATCAAACCACAAAACAAGATGCCACTAAGAAACACGATCAAACAACAAAACAAGATCCCACTCAGAAACAGGATCAAACAACAAAACAAGATCCCACTCAGAAACAGGATCCAACAACAAAACAAGATCCCACCCAGAAACAGGATCAAACATCCAAACAAGATGACACTCAGAAACAAGATCAAACACCAAAACCAGATGACACTCAGAAACAGGGTCCAACAACAAAACAAGATGACAACCAGAAACAGGATCAAACCACAAAACAAGATGCCACTCAGAAACAGGGTCCAACTATAAAACAAGATGACACCCAGAAAAAGGATCCAACAACAAAACAAGATGCCACTCAGAAACAGGGTCCAACCACAAAACAAGATGACTCTCAGAAACAGGATCAAACCACAAAACAAGATGCCACTAAGAAACACGATCAAACAACAAAACAAGATCCCACTCAGAAACAGGATCAAACAACAAAACAAGATCCCACTCAGAAACAGGATCCAACAACAAAACAAGATCCCACCCAGAAACAGGATCAAACATCCAAACAAGATGACACTAAGAAAAAGGATCAAACCACAAAACAAGATGGCACTCAGAAACAGGGTCCAACCACAAAACAAGATGACACTCAGAAACAAGATCAAACACCAAAACCAGATGCCACTCAGAAACAGGGTCCAACCACAAAACAAGATGACAACCAGAAACAGGATCAAACCACAAAACAAGATGCTACTCAGAAACAGGGTCCAACAATAAAACAAGATGTTACTCAGAAACAAGGTCCAACCACAAAACAAGATGACTCTCAGAAACAGGATCAAACCACAAAACAAGATGCCACTAAGAAACAGGATCAAACAACAAAACAAGATCCCACTCAGAAACAGGATCAAACAACAAAACAAGATCCCACTCAGAAACAGGATCCAACAACAAAACAAGATCCCACCCAGAAACAGGATCAAACATCCAAACAAGATGACACTAAGAAAAAGGATCAAACCACAAAACAAGAGGGCACTCAGAAACAGGATCAAACCACAAAACAAGATGCCACTCAGAAACAGGATCAAACCACAAAGCAAGATGACACGAAGAAAAAGGATCAAACACCAAAACCAGATGAAACTCAGAAACCGGGGCAAACCAGAAAACAAGATGACACTCAGAAACAGGATCAAACCACAAAACAAGATGCCACTCAGAAACAGGGTCCAACCACAAAACAAGATGACACTCGGAAACAAGATCAAACACCAAAACCAGATGCCACTCAGAAACAGGGTCCAACAACAAAACAAGATGACAACCAGAAACAGGATCAAACCACAAAACAAGATGCCACTCAGAAACAGGGTCCAACTATAAAACAAGATGACACCCAGAAAAAGGATCCAACAACAAAACAAGATGCCACTCAGAAACAGGGTCCAACCACAAAACAAGATGACTCTCAGAAACAGGATCAAACCACAAAACAAGATGCCACTAAGAAACAGGATCAAACAGCAAAACAAGATCCCACTCAGAAACAGGATCAAACAACAAAAAAAGATCCCACTCAGAAACAGGATCCAACAACAAAACAAGATCCCACCCAGAAAAAGGATCAAACATCCAAACAAGATGACACTAAGAAAAAGGATCAAACCACAAAACAAGATGGCACTCAGAAACAGGGTCCAACCACAAAAAAAGATGACACTCAGAAAAAGGATCAAACCACAAAACAAGATGCCATTCAGAAACAGGGTCCAACCACAAAACAAGATGCCACTCAGAAACAGGGTCCAACCACAAAACAACATGACACTCAGAAACAAGATCAAACACCAAAACCAGATGACACTCAGAAACAGGATCAAACCACAAAGCAAGATGACACTAAGAAAAAGGATCAAACACCAAAACCAGATGAAACTCATAAACCGGGGCCAACCACAAAACAAGATGGCACTCAGAAACAGGATCAAACCACAAAACAAGATGCCACTCAGAAACAGGGTCCAACCACAAAACAAGATGACACTCAGAAACAAGATCAAACACCAAAACCAGATGCCACTCAGAAACAGGGTCCAACAACAAAACAAGATGACAACCAGAAACAGGATCAAACCACAAAACAAGATGCCACTCAGAAACAGGGTCCAACCATAAAACAAGATGACACCCAGAAAAAGGATCCAACAACAAAACAAGATGCCACTCAGAAACAGGTTCCAACTACAAAACAAGATGACTCTCAGAAACAGGATCAAACCACAAAACAAGATGCCACTAAGAAACAGGATCAAACAACAAAACAAGATCCCACTCAGAAACAGGATCAAACAACAAAACAAGATCCCACTCAGAAACAGGATCAAACAACAAAACAAGATCCCAACCAGAAACAGGATCAAACATCCAAACAAGATGACACTAAGAAAAAGGATCAAACCACAAAACAAGATGGCACTCAGAAACAGGGTCCAACCACAAAACAAGATAACACTCAGAAACAAGATCAAACACCAAAACCAGATGCCACTCAGAAACAGGGTCCAACCACAAAACAAGATGACAACCAGAAACAGGATCAAACCACAAAACAAGATGCTACTCAGAAACAGGGTCCAACAATAAAACAAGATGTTACTCAGAAACAAGGTCCAACAACAAAACAAGATGACTCTCAGAAACAGGATCAAACCACAAAACAAGATGACACTCAGAAACAAGATCAAACACCAAAACCAGATGCAACTCAGAAACAGGGTCCAACCACAAAACAAGATGACAACCAGAAACAGGATCAAACCACAAAACAAGATGCTACTCAGAAACAGGGTCCAACAATAAAACAAGATGTTACTCAGAAACAAGGTCCAGCCACAAAACAAGATGACTCTAAGAAACAGGATCAAACAACAAAACAAGATCCCACTCAGAAACTGGATCAAACAACAAAACAAGATCCCACTCAGAAACAGGATCCAACAACAAAACAAGATCCCACCCAGAAACAGGATCAAACATCCAAACAAGATGACACTAAGAAAAAGGATCAAACCACAAAACAAGATGGCACTCAGAAACAGGGTCCAACCACAAAACAAGATGACACTCAGAAAAAGGATCAAACCACAAAACAAGATGCCATTCAGAAACAGGGTCCAACCACAAAACAAGATGCCACTCAGAAACAGGGTCCAACCACAAAACAAGATGACACTCAGAAACAAGATCAAACACAAAAACCAGATGACACTCAGAAACCGGGGCCAACCACAAAACAAGATGGCATTCAGAAACAGGGTCCCACCACAAAACAAAATGACCCTCAGAAACAGGATCAAACCACAAAACAAGATGCCACTCAGAAACAGGATCAAACCACAAAGCAAGATGACACTAAGAAAAAGGATCAAAAACCAAAACCAGATGAAACGCAGAAACCGGGGCCAACCACAAAACAAGATGGCACTCAGAAACAGGATCAAACCACAAAACAAGACGGCACTCAGAAACAGGGTCCAACCACAAAACAAGATGACACTCAGAAACAAGATCAAACACCAAAACCAGATGCCACTCAGAAACAGGGTCCAACAACAAAACAAGATGACAACCAGAAACAGGATCAAACCACAAAACAAGATGCCACTCAGAAACAGGGTCCAACCATAAAACAAGATGACACCCAGAAAAAGGATCCAACAACAAAACAAGATGCCACTCAGAAACAGGGTCCAACCACAAAACAAGATGACTCTCAGAAACAGGATCAAACCACAAAACAAGATGCCACTAAGAAACAGGATCAAACAACAAAACAAGATCCCACTCAGAAACAGGATCAAACAAGAAAACAAGATCCCACTCAGAAACAGGATCAAACAACAAAACAAGATCCCACCCAGAAACCGGATCAAACATCCAAACAAGATGACACTAAGAAAAAGGATCAAACCACAAAACAAGATGGCACTCAGAAACAGGGTCCAACCACAAAACAAGATGACACTCAGAAACAAGATCAAAGACCAAAACCAGATGCCACTCAGAAACAAGGTCCAACCACAAAACAAGATGACAACCAGAAACAGGATCAAGCCACAAAACAAGATGCTACTCAGAAACAGGGTCCAACAATAAAACAAGATGTTACTCAGAAACAAGGTCCAACCACAAAACAAGATGACTCTCAGAAACAGGATCAAACCACAAAACAAGATGCCACTAAGAAACAGGATCAAACAACAAAACAAGATCCCACTCAGAAACAGGATCAAACAACAAAACAAGATCCCACTCAGAAACAGGATCCAACAACAAAACAAGATCCCACCCAGAAACAGGATCAAACATCCAAACAAGATGACACTAAGAAAAAGGATCAAACCACAAAACAAGATGGCACTCAGAAACAGGGTCCAACCACAAATCAAGATGACACTCAGAAAAAGGATCAAACCACAAAACAAGATGCCATTCAGAAACAGGGTCCAACCACAAAACAAGATGACACTCAGAAACAGGGTCCAACCACAAAACAAGATGACACTCAGAAACAAGATCAAACACCAAAACCAGATGACACTCAGAAACCATGGCCAACCATAAAACAAGATGGCATTCAGAAACAGGGTCCCACCACAAAACAAGATGACCCTCAGAAACAGGATCAAACCACAAAACAAGATGCCACTCAGAAACAGGATCAAACCACAAAGCAAGATGACACTAAGAAAAAGGATCAAACACCAAAACCAGATGAAACTCAGAAACCGGGGCCAACCACAAAACAAGATGGCACTCAGAAACAGGATCAAACCACAAAACAAGACGGCACTCAGAAACAGGGTCCAACCACAAAACAAGATGACTCTCAGAAACAAGATCAAACACCAAAACCAGATGCCACTCAGAAACAGGGTCCAACATCAAAACAGGATGACAACCAGAAACAGGATCAAACCACAAAACAAGATGCCACTCAGAAACAGGGTCCAACTATAAAACAAGATAACACCCAGAAAAAGGATCCAACAACAAAACAAGATGCCACTCAGAAACAGGGTCCAACCACAAAACAAGATGACTCTCAGAAACAAGATCAAACCACAAAACAAGATGCCACTAAGAAACAGGATCAAACAACAAAACAAGATCCCACTCAGAAACAGGATCAAACAACAAAACAAAATCCCACTCAGAAACAGGATCCAACAACAAAACAAGATCCCACCCAGAAACAGGATCAAACATCCAAACAAGATGACACTAAGAAAAAGGATCAAACCACAAAACAAGATGGCACTCAGAAACAGGGTCCAACCACAAAACAAGATGACACTCAGAAAAAGGATCAAACCACAAAACAAGATGCCATTCAGAAACAGGGTCCAACCACAAAACAAGATGCCACTCAGAAACATGGTCCAACCACAAAACAAGATGACACTCAGAAACAAGATCAAACACCAAAACCAGATGACACTCAGAAACCGAGGCCAACCACAAAACAAGATGGCATTCAGAAACAGGGTCCCACCACAAAACAAGATGACCCTCAGAAACAGGATCAAACCACAAAACAAGATGCCACTCAGAAACAGGATCAAACCACAAAGCAAGATGACACTAAGAAAAAGGATCAAACACCAAAACCAGATGAAACTCAGAAACCGGGGCCAACCACAAAACAAGATGGCACTCAGAAACAGGATCAAACCACAAAACAAGACGGCACTCAGAAACAGGGTCCAACCACAAAACAAGATGACACTCAGAAACAAGATCAAACACCAAAACCAGATGCCACTCACAAACAGGGTCCAACAAAAAAACAAGATGACAACCAGAAACAGGATCAAACCACAAAACAAAATGCCACTCAGAAACAGGGTCCAACTATAAAACAAGATGACACCCAGAAAAAGGATCCAACAACAAAACAAGATGCCACTCAGAAACAGGATCAAACGACAACACAAGATGCCACTAAGAAACAGGATCAAACAACAAAACAAGATCCCACTCAGAAACAGGATCAAACAACAAAACAAGATCCCACTCAGAAACAAGATCCAACAACAAAACAAGATCCCACCCAGAAACAGGATCAAACTTCCAAACAAGATGACACTAAGAAAAAGGATCAAACCACAAAACAAGATGGCACTCAGAAACAGGGTCCAACAATAAAACAAGATGTTACTCAGAAACAAGGTCCAACCACAAAACAAGATGACTCTGAGAAACAGGATCAAACCACAAAACAGGATGCCACTAAGAAACAGGATCAAACAACAAAACAAGATCCCACTCAGAAACAGGATCAAACAACAAAACAAGATCCCACTCAGAAACAGGATCCAACAACAAAACAAGATCCCACCCAGAAACAGGATCAAACATCCAAACAAGATGACACTAAGAAAAAGGATCAAACCACAAAACAAGAGGGCACTCAGAAACAGGATCAAACCACAAAACAAGATGCCACTCAGAAACAGGATCAAACCACAAAGCAAGATGACACTAAGAAAAAGGATCAAACACCAAAACCAGATGAAACTCAGAAACAGGATCAAACCACAAAACAAGATGCCACTCAGAAACAGGGTCCAACCATAAAACAAGATGACACTCAGAAACAAGATCAAACACCAAAACCAGATGCCACTCAGAAACAAGGTCCAACAACAAAACAAGATGACAACCAGAAACAGGATCAAACCACAAAACAAGATGCCACTCAGAAACAGGGTCCAACTATAAAACAAGATGACACCCAGAAAAAGGATCCAACAACAAAACAAGATGCCACTCAGAAACAGGGTCCAACCACAAAACAAGATGACTCTAAGAAACAGGATCAAACCACAAAACAAGATGCCACTAAGAAACAGGATCAAACAACAAAACAAGATCCCACTCAGAAACAGGATCAAACAACAAAACAAGATCCCACTCAGAAACAGGATCAAACAACAAAACAAGATCCCACCCAGAAACAGGATCAAACATCCAAACAAGATGACACTAAGAAAAAGGATCAAACCACAAAACAAGAGGGCACTCAGAAACAGGATCAAACCACAAAACAAGATGCCACTCAGAAACAGGATCAAACCACAAAGCAAGATGACACTAAGAAAAAGGATCAAACACCAAAACCAGATGAAACTCAGAAACAGGATCAAACCACAAAACAAGATGGCACTCAGAAACAGGGTCCAACCACAAAACAAGATGACACTCAGAAACAAGATCAAACACCAAAACCAGATGCCACTCAGAAACAGGGTCCAACCACAAAACAAGATGACAACCAGAAACAGGATCAAACCACAAAACAAGATGCTACTCAGAAACAGGGTCCAACAATAAAACAAGATGTTACTCAGAAACAAGGTCCAACCACAAAACAAGATGACTCTCAGAAACAGGATCAAACCACAAAACAAGATGCCACTAAGGAACAGGATCAAACAACAAAACAAGATCCCACTCAGAAACAGGATCAAACAACAAAACAAGATCCCACTCAGAAACGGGATCCAACAACAAAACAAGATCCCACCCAGAAACAGGATCAAACATCCAAACAAGATGACACTAAGAAAAAGGATCAAACCACAAAACAAGATGGCACTCAGAAACAGGGTCCAACCACAAAACAAGATGACACTCAGAAACAAGATCAAACACCAAAACCAGATGCCACTCAGAAACAGGGTCCAACCACAAAACAAGATGACAACCAGAAACAGGATCAAACCACAAAACAAGATGCTACTCAGAAACAGGGTCCAACAATAAAACAAGATGTTACTCAGAAACAGGGTCCAACCACAAAACAAGATGACTCTCAGAAACAGGATCAAACCACAAAACAAGATGGCACTAAGAAACAGGATCAAACAACAAAGCAAGATCCCACTCAGAAACAGGATCAAACAACAAAACAAGATCCCACTCAGAAACAGGATCCAACAACAAAACAAGAACCCACCCAGAAACAGGATCAAACATCCAAACAAGATGACACTAAGAAAAAGGATCAAACCACAAAACAAGAGGGCACTCAGAAACAGGGTCCAACCACAAAACAAGATGACACTCAGAAAAAGGATCAAACCACAAAACAAGATGCCATTCAGAAACAGGGTCCAACCACAAAACAAGATGCCACTCAGAAACAGGGTCCAACCACAAAACAAGATGACACTCAGAAACAAGATCAAACACCAAAACCAGATGACACTCAGAAACCGGGGCCTACCACAAAACAAGATGGCATTCAGAAACAAGGTCCAACCACAAAACAAGATGACTCTCAGAAACAGGATCAAACCACAAAACAAGATGCCACTAAGAAACAGGATCAAACATCCAAACAAGATCCCACTCAGAAACAGGATCAAACAACAAAACAAGATCCCACTCAGAAACAGGATCCAACAACAAAACAAGATCCCACCCAGAAACAGGATCAAACATCCAAACAAGATGACACTCAGAAACAGGATCAAACCACAAAACAAGATGCCACTCAGAAACAGGGTCCAACCATAAAACAAGATGACACCCAGAAAAAGGATGCAACAACAAAACAAGATGCCACTCAGAAACAGGGTCCAACCACAAAACAAGATGACACTCAGAAAAAGGATCAAACCACAAAACAAGATGCCATTCAGAAACAGGGTCCAACCACAAAACAAGATGCCACTCAGAAACAGGGTCCAACCACAAAACAAGATGACACTCAGAAACAAGATCAAACAACAAAACAAGATCCCACCCAGAAACAGGATCAAACATCCAAACAAGATGACACTAAGAAAAAGGATCAAACCACAAAACAAGAGGGCACTCAGAAACAGGATCAAACCACAAAACAAGATGGCACTCAGAAACAGGATCAAACCACAAAACAAGATGCCACTCAGAAACAGGGTCCAACCACAAAACAAGATGACACTCAGAAACAAGATCAAACACCAAAACCAGATGCCACTCAGAAGCAGGGTCCAACAACAAAACAAGATGACAACCAGAAACAGGATCAAACCACAAAACAAGATGCCACTCAGAAACAGGGTCCAACCATAAAACAAGATGACACCCAGAAAAAGGATGCAACAACAAAACAAGATGCCACTCAGAAACAGGGTCCAACCACAAAACAAGATGACTCTCAGAAACAGGATCAAACCACAAAACAAGATGCCACTCAGAAACAAGATCAAACACCAAAACCAGATGCCACTCAGAAACAGGGTCCAACAACAAAACAAGATGACAACCAGAAACAGGATCAAACCACAAAACAAGATGCAACTCAGAAACAGGGCCCAACTATAAAACAAGATGACACCCAGAAAAAGGATCCAACAACAAAACAAGATGCCACTCAGAAACAGGGTCCAACCACAAAACAAGATGACTCTAAGAAACAGGATCAAACCACAAAACAAGATGCCACTAAGAAACAGGATCAAACAACAAAACAAGATCCCACTCAGAAACAGGATCAAACAACAAAACAAGATCCCACTCAGACACAGGATCAAACAACAAAACAAGATCCCACCCAGAAACAGGATCAAACATCCAAACAAGATGACAACCAGAAACAGGATCAAACCACAAAACAAGATGCTACTCAGAAACAGGGTCCAACAATAAAACAAGATGTTACTCAGAAACAAGGTCCAACCACAAAACAAGATGACTCTCAGAAACAGGATCAAACCACAAAACAAGATGCCACTAAGAAACAGGATCAAACAACAAAACAAGATCCCACTCAGAAACAGGATCAAACAACAAAACAAGATCCCACTCAGAAACAGGATCCAACAACAAAACAAGATCCCATCCAGAAACAGGATCAAACATCCAAACAAGATGACACTAAGAAAAAGGATCAAACCACAAAACAAGATGGCACTCAGAAACAGGGTCCAACCACAAAACAAGATGACAATCAGAAAAAGGATCAAACCACAAAACAAAATGCCATTCAGAAACAGGGTCCAACCACAAAACAAGATGCCACTCAGAAACAGGGTCCAACCACAAAACAAGATGACACTCAGAAACAAGATCAAACACCAAAACCAGATGAAACTCAGAAACCGGGGCCAACCACAAAACAAGATGGCACTCAGAAACAGGATCAAACCACAAAACAAGACGGCACTCAGAAACAGGGTCCAACCACAAAACAAGATGACACTCAGAAACAGAACCAAACCACAAAACAAGATCCCACTCAGAAACAGGATCAAACAACAAAACAAGATGCCACTCAGAAACAGGGTCCCACCACAAAACAAGATGACAACCAGAAACAGTATCAAACCACAAAACAAGATGCCACTCAGAAACAGGAAGACACTCAGAAACAGGATCAAACAACGAAACAAGATCCCACTGAGAAACAGGGTCCAACCAAAGATGCCACTCTGAAACAGGATCAAACCATAAACCAAGATGCCACTCAGAACCAGGATCAAACCACAAAAAAAGATTCCACTCAGAAACAGGACCAACCCACAAAACAAGATCCCACTAAAAAACAGGACCAAACCACAAAACAAGATCCAACTCAGAAACAAGATCAAACCACAAAACAAGATCCAACTCAGAAACAGGAACAAACAACAAAACAAGATCCCACTCAGAAAAATGACCAAAAAACAAGACAATATCCCACTCAGAAACAGGATCAAACCATAAAACAAGATTCCATTCAGAAACAGGATCAATTCACAAAACAAGATCCCACTCAGAAACTGGACCAAACCACAAAACAAGGTTCTAATCAGAAACAGGATAAAACCACAGAACAAGATCCCATTCAGAAACAAGATCAAATCACAAAACAAGATCCTAGTCAGAAACAGGATCAAACCACAAAACCAGATCCTAGTCAGAAACAGGATCAAGCAACAAAGCAAGATTCCACCCAACCCCCAAAACAAGAGGTTCCCCCAAAGATCACACATAAAACGGACCCATACCCAGTTCCACCAATACAAGAGGATCACCATCATAAAGGTGATAAAAAAACAAAAGAAGATCATACAAAGAAAAATGATCCAACACAGAAAACAGAGCCCAAACCCAATACTAAAGAAAAAAAGGATCATCAAGATCTCACTCAGACACAGGACCAAACAACAAAACAAAATTCCACTCAGCAACAGGGTCAAACCACAAAACAAGATGCCAATCAGAAAAAGGATCAAACAACAAAACAAGATGCCACTCAGAAACAGGATCAAACCGCAAAACAAGATGCCACTCAGAAACAGGGTCAAACCACAAAACAAGATGCCAATCAGAACCAGGATCAAACAACAAAACAAGATGATTCTCAGAAACAAGATCAAACAACAAAACAAGATGCCACTCAGAAACAGGGTCCAACCACAAACCAAGATGCCACTCAGAACCAGGATCAAAGCACAAAAAAAGATTCCACTCAGAAACAAGATCAAACCACAAAACAAGATCCCACTCAGAAACAGGATCAAACAACGAAACAAGATCAAACAACAAAACAAGATGCCACTCAGAAACAGGGTCCAACCACAAACCAAGATGCCACTCAGAACCAGGATCAAAGCACAAAAAAAGATTCCACTCAGAAACAAGATCAAACCACAAAACAAGTACCCACTCAGAAAAAGGATGGAAGCACACAGCCAATAGCTCCACCAGTGAAAGAGGAGCATAACGATGACAAAAAAACAATTAAGGAATCCAGAAAAAAAGATGATCCAATAAAGAAAAGAGACCCCAGAGCAGCTCCACCAGAGGAGCATCATAAGGAGCCTAAACAAGATCTCAGTAAGAAACAGGACCACACTACAAAACAAGATCCCACCCAGGAACAGGATCAAAGCAGAAAACATGATTCCTCTAAGAAAGAGGAGTCCGCAAAACAGGATCACATTGTGATATCAGATAAAAAGAACAAAGAGGATCCCACTAAGAAAAATGATCAAAAACAGAAAACAGAGGTGACACAGAAACCAGCTTCAATAGCAAAAGCGGATCATCCTCATAAAGATGATCATATAAAGAAACATGATTCCACAACTAAGGAACCCACAGCCCAACAAGGTGGAACGGAACAAAAAGAAACAGAAGAACCATCTTCACCATCACAGTGCTCATCTTCATTGGTTGGGAAACTACAGCACAGTGCTTTTTCTGAAGGAGAACATTCCGATGACCCAAATTCAAGTGATCCACAAAAGTACTATACATACTTCGAAACAACATTTACTCAGTACCATGGGCAACAAGTAACCCACAGAGAAGACAACACAGTGAAAACGGAGCAACACACCAAAATTCATATTTCCCATCACAAGAAAGGAGGTTCACCTCTACACAGTACCTGGGATTCCCACATCCAATTGGCTGTAGAGGATGATCCTTCTGAAGATGAAGATGATCAGCAGGAGGAGGATGAGGCGACAGGATTTAGCTACTTTCCAACCGCAACTATGGAATCATCTTTGTGGCCACCACAGGTGAAGAGATCTGATGACAAACAGGTTTTAGGAAGTTGCTTGTTGCCTCAAGAAGTGTCACAGAATCAACTGCCACCTGCAAGGCCCTCAAGCCCATTTTATGAATATTCACGGCAGCAAATGTTTCAGACTTCCGGATACAGTTATTTTGAGTCCTCCCAAGGAACTACTGAGCAGCAAACCTCTGATGCCCCGAATACCTCATCTGGAGCTCAAGGAGAGTCCCCAACAGAAGACAAGCAAGAGAAGCCAAAGCTATCCTTCAAGTTCAAGTGGCCCTGGCACTAACTACCTGACCTGCTGTTCATGTTACTGGCCCAATGACATGATTGGCTGAGGCAGGTGTGTATCTAAGGAAGTTCTCAGGAGATATATTTTATCTTTTCTCTACCCTCTCATCTTCTCTTTAATTTTAAGCAGCACAATTATATATAGAGTGACACCACAGTGATTCGTGACTACATGAAGCTTATGTAGTTAAAGAGCTTTGGTTGGTGCCCAAAGAACAATGAACAGGGAAGTTAATCTTGAAATTAATTTTTGGTATGTGATTTATATTTGATTATTAATTTATTCAACACATTCTTCTTTCCTCAACATTCCAGTGTAACATTTATACTACTGGTTGCTAGAAATCAGTCATTTGTTGAATGTAGGATGAACAAAGGAACAAAGGGTGTATAGGGGATAATAACAGCAAGGATCTAGGAGGGACTGCCCATAGCAACCAAGTACTATTCCAAAGCTGAATGCCAAGCCTTCCTGACATTCAGAAGCTTCTCTAATTCTAACAGGGGTTTCTCGTACTTTAACACATAATTTTAAACTGTGAAATCTTGAAATGTCTCTTTTCATTTCTCTTCCTTACAAATGAAAGATTTGACTTAAATGAAGTGTTAATGAAATACATATATCCACCCTCATTAAACATGATTTTCTGAATCTACTAATTCAGTGACTTGTATTTATTTTTGGTGCTGAGTTGAATGAGGAATGTGAATATTCTAATGTCTGGTCTATCCTTGCGAATATTCTAATTATAGCTGCAGGGTCAGATTTGTGTTTGGGAATCTAATTAAAAGCAGTATCTACAACTATTCTCATGGACAATGAGTCCATCCCCACCCCTGTAAGTTTGGTTGAAAAGGAATGGGGAGCAGTTAGGAAGAGTGCAGATTGATGTGGATGAAAGGAGTATTTGGGTGGGGGGTTGGCAGACCTGGGTTTGCCTACATACTAAATGTCACATGGCATTTGCCCACTTCCACATACATGTACTGTTTCTACCCAGGCCAGCTGAGACAGTGTTGGAAATACAACTCATTCAGTATGGAATGTGATAGATGGGTGCCTTCGGGCATGTGGCAAAGGGATGCCCAGAACGTACCAGGTGCAATCTTTGCAGAGAACTTTGCCATATATATAGTAATTGCCCTATGTCATGTCAAGGTATTGAGGATGTCTTTATTGAAGAAATGGGTGAACCTGATTAACCAAGCTCAGCATGCTCCTGGAGCTAAATCTTCCACTCCTCCTGTACCCCAGGGTTCTACATCTTCCACTCCTCCTGTACCCCAGGGTTCTACATCTTCCACTCCTCCTGTACCCCAGGATTCTACATCTTCCACTCCTCCTGTGCCCCAGGGTGCTGCAGGGCCTTCCAAATATAGACCAACTTTGGATGGTAAGGTACTTCCCCTTCATCAGGCGAAAGTTTTTGACTGCTCCCATTCCTCCTTGCCTAGCCTATCCCTCTCAACTGCCCTCTTGCTTGTTCTCTCCCCCCATCCTCACCCTCTCACCCTACTCAAGGTAAACAGAGGGAGGAGGGCTGGTCTAAAGTCAGCAAGTCTAGGAGGGATAGGTAAAAAGGGGTAAAACAAAGCCTGGCAGAGGAGGAGTTTTCCTTAGAGAGTGACTCTGTGTCCCTTGCAGAAAATGGTTTGGGTCCTTATATTGGGCAGAGTGGGTGGAGTTGGAGGAGGAGGTTGTTCAGTTCGCTAGGGAGTTGGCTAAGGATTCCTATGATGCCAATAGTTCCTCATCCTTTGACTCTGAGGATATCCCAGTTGAGGAAGCAGAGAGGATTCCCTTTGTGCTCTCCGGTAAGCGGGAAGGTTCAGATGATGACAGAAGGACTCCAAAATTAAATCACTCTATAAATGGTTGTCCCTCCTGTAAGTGCAAGGAAATTGGTCTATTTTTTGTTCCGAATTGAGGCACACATTTTATTTTTGCAAGAGACAAGGCTATGTCACCTGGCCAATATACATAAATCCAAAAAGGAATGGAGCCACAGTCCCTCCTATTGGTCTCTTGCGGCCAAGCCTTATGATGGAGTGGTGGGCCTTTTTAAGACTGATAAGGTGACAGTCAAAGTAGTTATTCAAGTAGAAATGGGTCATCCTGCAACATGGGCAAGATCATCATCTTCTTAATATTTATGGTCCTCAGTCAAACAGGCTGATGAAGGAACTGTTTAGCAGGATTAAGTCCTTTCTTTTTAAAGCCCAGTTGGTAGGTTTTGGCGGTGACTTTAACACCATGAGTAGGTGCATGGCCAGGGGAGTTGCTGCAGTCCGACTGGGTTCTGATAGTCCCTTCCTCAACAGAGGCTGGTCTTTGTGGATCTGCACATTCACCACTACCCAGACATTGTTATATCATTGTATTGGGTTGAAAAGACCAAAGCCTATAAAATTCAACCCAAACCGCATAAGGATTTTTTTCAGGCCCAGGAAAACTTAGTAGTTGTCTGCAGCCAGGACCGCCATCAGAAATCGCAGGGCCCCATACGACAACGTTTCTTGGGCCCCCTGGGCTGTGCCCACCGCAAGCCCCACCTACAGGTCCACCCTCCCTACCACACAGTAAAAAAACAAAAAAAATATTGGTGGCTAGGGTTCCAACATGTTAATAAAAAATAAAAAGATATTGGTGGTCAGGGCCCCCCATAAAAAAAAAACATTTGTGGCCAGGTCCCCCCATTAAAAAATATTGGTGGCTAGGACCCCACATGACAAAAAAAAATTTGGTGGCCAGGGCCCCCCCCACATTATAAGAAAATTGGTGGCCAGGGCCCCTTAAACGTCCATGCCTTCCCGAACTCAGCAGCTCTCAGAAAGATGGGGGGCCCGGCTAATCAAGTAAGTGTGGCATGGCTGGGGCCCCCCTTACCCTCGGGGCCCCCTACAACTCTCCCCCCTGTCCCCCCCGATGGCTGCCCTGTCTGCAGCAATAAGGCTGAGTGGTGGGAGATGGTTAAAAGGAGGACCAGAGGACTCTTTCAAGGCCTAGCAAATAACGTTCCAATATTCTACCAAATTACCTGTTTCCATCGGCAGCCTGGCAAGGTGTGGGTTAATGTAACAGCCAGGGACAAAGTAAAGAGGCCACATTTGCTGTATTTCTAATGAGTGAATATGGAATTTTTGTTTTACTAAAACATGTCAATCAGAACCATGAACAAATAAATAGAAAGAATATCAGTAAAGAACAAAGGCATAGTTATTAACCCTTGTGGTGCAGCACATATAACTGAGGGTTCAGGCCGGGTTACTGGGGACACTTTATGTTGGTGCCACTTATCTGTAATCCCTGGTGTTGCCTCCATGAGATCCAGTAATCCATGAATGTGTATCCATTGGGTATTCCCAGGGAGTGTCCAGTCCTGACTATCCTTTTGGGTAGAACTGGGCCAGTAAACTGGGGTGACTGATACTAATGAGCGCTGGAACCTGGGGTGTAACCTACTCTGATCAGAGAAGGGACCTGACTAATGAACCTTCTGCTTCTTCTTATGGAACAATTCCCTGAGTCCATAACTGGGCCCTAGATCTGCAATGACTGGAAGTGATGAACCTCGTTATTAAGATAGTGAACAAAATAATTGCAAATGGGTTAAACCAGCGACAGTTTTGTTCATTGGTAGATGAAGTCGAGAGCCCATATTCGGATCTCCTGCTGCACAACAGAGTTCAATGGCTGTCAAGGGGAGATGTGCTGAAACGCTTTGATGCTTGTCTGGAACATGTGAAAACCTTCTTGGAAAGTAAAGGCCTTAGATATCCCGAACTGGGAGACCTTGATTGGCTGCAAAAGTTTTATTTCATGGTGGATATGACAAGTCACTTAAACACGCTGAATAAAAATCTCCAGGGAAAGGGAAGCGCAGCCCTGCAGTTACTGGAGGATGTTCTGGTGTTTGAGCGTAAGATGATGGTGTTTGCCAGAGATATACAGAGAGGTTCGTTCTCTCACTTCCCCTCCCTGAGAGAGTTCAGAGAAAAGATCAGTCACATCATAAATTGTGATTATTTACAATGTGCAATTATGGGAATGCAAGCTGCATTTGGAGAAAGATTCAACGAGTTCAGGAAGGAAATTAAACACTCAGTCCTTCCCTGTCACACCGCTGAAAATCGACCCATCCCTGCTGAACATCCCATTGAACTGGCCGACATAGCGGATAGTGATGGGCCAATTTGGTGCATTTCACGTCGCCGAAAAATTTCCAGCAAAATTCGTGAAATGGTGAAAAATTTGCAAAACAGCGCCGGCGTCCGTTTCTTTGGACACCGGCCTCCGTTTTTGGCGAAATTGCGCCAGAATCCAAAAAAATTGATGCGAATTTATTTGCCCGCAGCGAATCGCGGGAATTCACCGCAAATTCGTGCCTGGCGAATAAATTCGCCCATCACTAATAGTGGCTAAAGACTTATGGGTGCCCAAGTTCAAAAACCTGACAGTGGATCTTGAAGAAATCGCCCGTCAGAAGGCGACTGTCGCTAAAGAGCACAAATGGAATCATATTAAAAACCTCCCCAAACCCGACAATCTTGTTTTTAAAACATGGAGTGCCATTCCCGACACGTATATGAACATGAAAAAGTAACATTGGAGTCCTGTCCATCTTTGGCTCAACATACTTATGTGAGCAAGTTTTCTCTAACATGAACTTCATAAAATCCAAATATCGCTCCCGCCTCACCGATGAGCCTTCAGTTCTGTGTGAAGATCAAAGTCCCATCTTACAGATCAGAATGGAGCTTCAGAAACACAAATAATGAGAACACTGGCATTTGGCTAATATTGAATTCAGTGTCAAAGAAGCCTACACATACACACTGCACTTCTGTTTGTTTTATTCTGTTAAAATTAAAAAAAGGTTAAAACTTTAAAAAGTTTATAAGTTGGGTTATGTTTTGTGGCTCCAGACTATTTTAATTTAGAGGAAGAGGGGCCAAAATGGCTCTTCTGATAGTAAAGGTTGCTGACCCCTGGGCTGGAGGGAAGGTCTATTGGAACAGGAACCTGAGGGGCCTAAATGGAGAGTGAAGTCCCATCTCTCCCTACTCACTTGCATCAGCCTTCCTATTTCCCCATTGCCTAACACTGCCCCCTGCAGGCTGGACGTGACCTTTGCATTCTCCTCATTTTCCTCCCTATTACAATAAGGTTTATGTTGAGCTGTTGAATATGTTTGTATATAAATATAAACTTTTTTCGACCCAGAACTACAGAACAAGCCTTAGTGTAGAGCATTGATTACATCAGACCCTCTGTCTCAGCTGAGCCCTCATATACATGTGGGGGGGAGAGGTGTTGCAGGACTGTAACTCTCTTAACCAAAATAACATTTATTAACAATAGCAGGAGATTTACACTACACAATTTCTCTAAGGCAAAGTGGTCAAGGCACATTCAATAGCCGAGAGTATCACACACTGACACCCCTTTGGAAATAGACTTGGCAGGGTCCCACTTTACCTCTGTGACCTCCTACAGTGGAACCTCCAAGGAATTCTCCACTCTGATCCCTACACTAATAAGCAGTCTCACCTGGGAGAGACACCTCCAATCTATCCTCCTATGCTGGAGTGCAGAACTGTTCCTTCTATCTTAACTATCTCACTTACACTCCTAGAGTAGAACTATGACAGGAGCTACACCTACCTCCATCTCATACCTCATTCACGGGGCTCTGTTCCTAAACTTCTCCATGGTTCTCTTTCCTTGGGGCCTTCCCTTACTGGGGCCTAAGTCCCAGGCTCTCCAGCAGACATCCACCTTCCTTAGCATGTGGCAGCTAAAGAGGAAGAGCACATGGTGCCTCTACTTTATAAAGACTTACTTAACAGTGACACCTCATGGCCAAATCTGGAACTGCCAGAGGACACTTTAACCTGGAAAAGGTAACATTTCCCCTCCCACATTAAGGAATTTCCAGATCACAGGAGGAGTTATCCCTATGGCCCCCTAAATAAATATGTATATATGTGCTGATCCTACCATAATATTTATCTTCATGAATTTGACTTTGATTTAGACTTTGGTTGAAGTAGGTACAATGCCTACAAAAATATAATCTCATTTGTAACGGGATTGTAGGTTCATTGATTGATTTTGTTTTATTTTAAAACAGAATATCTGCTTTTTCTTTCTGATTGGACGATATCTGTATAACTGTCTCCTTTTCTGCAGGACACTGATTTTGATTCTTACTGAAATGTCCTGAGTCTCTTTGATCCTCTGCACTGATGCCAGAAAAAGATACAAAGTTTCTGAAACTTAATTAAATAGGAGGATTTGTCGCAGAGAGCCCAGAATACTCAGCACCTGCACTTAGATAGATTTGTAACAATTTAAGATAAGCAAAGATACAATTGAAACTATTTAAGAAAAGCAGGTATCTTAGGGAAACTGAGACTCACAGCTTAAAGACATAAAACATGGCTCTAAAACTCCCAGTTAATGTTTCTATTATTGTGTGTTTTTAAAAAAAATAGCAGCATAGCACAACATGGTGGGATAAATACAGTGCGAATTGCATGTATAATACCCAGAACCCACAGCAGATAAATACAGGTAAATTCCATGTATAATACCCCAGAACACACAGCAGATAAATACAGTGCCAATTCCATGTATAATACCCCAGAACCCACAGCAGGATAAATACAGGACCAATTCCATGTATAATACCCCAGAACACACAGCAGGTAAATACAGTGCCAATTCCATGTATAATACCCCAGAACACACAGCAGATAAATACAGTGCCAATTCCATGTATAATACCCCAGAACACACAGCAGATAAATACAGTGCCAATTCCATGTATAATACCCCAGAACCCACAGCAGATAAATACAGTGCCAATTCCATGTATAATACCCAGAACACACAGCAGATAAATACAGGGCCAATTCCATGTATAATACCCAGAACACACAGCAGATAAATACAGGGCCAATTCCATGTATAATACCCCAGAACCCACAGCAGATAAATACAGTGCCAATTCCATGTATAATACCCCAGAACCCACAGCAGATAAATACAGTGCCAATTCCATGTATAATACCCAGAACCCACAGCAGATAAATACAGTGCCAATTCCATGTATAATACCCAGAACACACAGCAGATAAATACAGTGCCAATTCCATGTATAATACCCCAGAACACACAGCAGATAAATACAGGGCCAATTCCATGTATAATACCCCAGAACACACAGCAGATAAATACAGTGCCAATTCCATGTATAATACCCCAGAACCCACAGCAGATAAATACAGTGCCAATTCCATGTATAATACCCCAGAACCCACAGCAGATAAATACAGTGCCAATTCCATGTATAATACCAGAACACACAGCAGATAAATACAGTGCCAATTCCATGTATAATACCCCAGAACCCACAGCAGATAAAATACAGTGCCAATTCCATGTATAATACCCAGAACACACAGCAGATAAATACAGGGCCAATTCCATGTATAATACCCAGAACACACAGCAGATAAATACAGGGCCAATTCCATGTATAATACCCAGAACACACAGCAGGATAAATACAGTGCCAATTCCATGTATAATACCCCAGAACCCACAGCAGATAAATACAGGGCCAATTCCATGTATAATACCCAGAACACACAGCAGATAAATACAGGGCCAATTCCATGTATAATACCCCAGAACCCACAGCAGATAAATACAGGGCCAATTCCATGTATAATACCCAGAACACACAGCAGATAAATACAGTGACAATTCCATGTATAATACCCCAGAACCCACAGCAGATAAATACAGGACCAATTCCATGTATAATACCCCAGAACACACAGCAGATAAATACAGGGCCAATTCCATGTATAATACCCAGAACACACAGCAGATAAATACAGGACCAATTCCATGTATAATACCCCAGAACACACAGCAGATAAATACAGGGCCAATTCCATGTATAATACCCTAGAACACACAGCAGATAAATACAGGGCCAATTCCATGTATAATACCCCAGAACACACAGCAGATAAATACAGGGCCAATTCCATGTATAATACCCTAGAACACACAGCAGATAAATACAGGGCCAATTCCATGTATAATACCCCAGAACACACAGCAGATAAATACAGGGCCAATTCCATGTATAATACCCAGAACACACAGCAGATAAATACAGTGACAATTCCATGTATAATACCCCAGAACCCACAGCAGATAAATACAGGACCAATTCCATGTATAATACCCCAGAACACACAGCAGATAAATACAGGGCCAATTCCATGTATAATACCCAGAACACACAGCAGATAAATACAGTGTCAATTCCATGTATAATACCCCAGAACACACAGCAGATAAATACAGGGCCAATTCCATGTATAATACCCCAGAACACACAGCAGGATAAATACAGGGCCAATTCCATGTATAATATCCCAGAACACACAGCAGATAAATACAGGGCCAATTCCATGTATAATACCCTAGAACACACAGCAGATAAATACAGGGCCAATTCCATATATAATACCCAGAACACACAGCAGATAAATACAGTGCCAATTCCATGTATAATACCCCAGAACACACAGCAGATAAATACAGTGTCAATTCCATATATAATACCCAGAACACACAGCAGATAAATACAGTGCCAATTCCATGTATAATACCCAGAACACACAGCAGATAAATACAGGGCCAATTCCATATATAATACCCAGAACCCACAGCAGATAAATACAGTGCCAATTCCATGTATAATACCCCAGAACACACAGCAGATAAATACAGTGTCAATTCCATATATAATACCCAGAACCCACAGCAGATAAATACAGTGCCAATTCCATGTATAATACCCCAGAACACACAGCAGATAAATACAGTGCCAATTCCATGTATAATACCCCAGAACACACAGCAGATAAATACAGTGCCAATTCCATGTATAATACCCCAGAACACACAGCAGATAAATACAGGGCCAATTCCATGTATAATACCCCAGAACACACAGCAGATAAATACAGGGCCAATTCCATGTATAATACCCCAGAACACACAGCAGATAAATACAGGGCTAATTCCATGTATAATACCCCAGAACACACAGCAGATAAATACAGGGCTAATTCCATGTATAATACCCCAGAACACACAGCAGATAAATACAGGGCCAATTCCATGTATAATACCCCAGAACACACAGCAGGATAAATACAGGGCCAATTCCATGTATAATACCCCAGAACACACAGCAGGATAAATACAGGGCCAATTCCATGTATAATACCCCAGAACACACAGCAGATAAATACAGGGCCAATTCCATGTATAATACCCCAGAACACACAGCAGATAAATACAGGGCTAATTCCATGTATAATACCCCAGAACACACAGCAGATAAATACAGGGCTAATTCCATGTATAATACCCCAGAACACACAGCAGATAAATACAGGGCCAATTCCATGTATAATACCCCAGAACACACAGCAGGATAAATACAGGGCCAATTCCATGTATAATACCCCAGAACACACAGCAGGATAAATACAGGGCCAATTCCATGTATAATATCCCAAATACATCATATAATATTGACCGTAGAATGTGTTTGCCATCAGCCCATTAGTGATTCTTGTGTTACTGACCCACAACTGACTCTCATCCACCTTTAGAGTTCAATTTAAACCTGCCTGAGTGGGACCCACCAGTGACATCACAAAGGGGAGGGACTTGCCGGAGAAAGTGCTGAAGTCACTTATGAAGCGAACGTGTCCATCCTTTGCCAAGTCCCATGGGTCTGATACCCCCGTATATCACTACAGAGTCCCCTCAAATATATGATTAGAAAACTGCCCACAATTTTATTATACAATAATAGATATATTAGGACATCTGATACCAACTTAGGTTTCTGTAAGTTTTATGCCATTAAGATCCCTGTTACATCATCTGGAATATGTAACTGGTATCCTGAATATTTTGGGGTTCTCCTGTGTTGAGATATATTTGCAAAACTTTGAGGGACCCCCAAAGAAAAACCAATTGCCATGGGGTCCAGTCACTTTAGCCATTGCCATTTCTATATACAGGACATCTGTTTTTGTCTTAAAATATGAAAATGTTCCCCACGTGGCAAGGCATTCGCCCTCTCACTGATTTACTGAGAACTTTGTGCTCTGGGAATAATAAATGAAATATTAAATCAGAAGTCTTGAAGGAGTTCTCGTGACTGAACACAGTTTAGTGAGACTGGGCCTGTTGGGACATAAAGAATTTTCAGGTGTTGTGAAAGATTTTGGCCACAAGGTGGCAGTAAAATAACATACTGTTCTATACACTGATTATTATAGCAAGTCATAATTAGACTGATTATTTCGGGTCATTGTTGGAAGAAGAGCAGAGCGAGGTTGGGGCTCCAGTAAATGAGAGGGTGAGTGTCTGCTGTTTGGTCAGTAGGGGGCGCTGGTGCAACAGTCACAGTGTAGTTTCCTCTCATATTGTCACACAAGAGAAACCCTGATTTAAATGGATAAAGATGTACCTCTGCCCAATATAACCCTGTATATATATCAGCAGGTATTCTTCTTATATATGATATTCCAGCACCTAACATCACCCCGTCACCCACTGCACCCACAGCTCCACTCACACCACCCTGCCATTATTCTCAGGAGCAGTTAAGGTGGTTCACGTTTACGGTAACTTTTAGTATGTTATAGAATTGCAACTTTTTAATTGGTCTTCATTCTTTTTTTTATAGTTTTTGATTTGCCTTTTTTCTTCTGACTCTTTCCAATTTTCAAATGGGGGGGGACCCCATCTTAAAAACCCAAAATGCTCTATAAGGCTACAAATTGTTATTGCTGTGTTTTCTTCCTCATCTTTCTATTCAGGCCTCTCCTGTTCATATTCCAGTCTCTAAATTCAAATCAATACATGGTTGCTAGGGTGATGTGTACCCTAGCAACCAGATGGCTGAAATTGCAAACTGGAGAGCTGCTGAATGAAAAGCTAAATAAGTAAAAAAACACAAATAATAAAAAATGAAAACCAATTGCAAATTGTCTCAGAATATCCCTCTCTACATCATACTAATAGTTAATTTAAAGGGGAACAACACCTTTAACTTCCCTTCTCTCTAACCCAGGCCATACCACCTGCCCTCTTCATCCGATCCCTTCACACTTATTGCCCACTGTAGAGCACTTACTCATTTAACCCTTGTACAGCCCTTCTTGGCATTCCCAGGGTCACACAGAGATAGATTCTGGGCTTCCGTTTTTCCTTCTCCTGCCTATTGCTATTTCTTGCACTATACAAGGCAGAGACTGAGACTTAAAGTTCTTCCATTTTCTAGATTTGTGGTTCTACAAGCATGTGTGGCAGGCTAATAGGGAAGTTAATCTAATGAATAAAAGCCCTCTGTTTAATGAACCCCTCCTTATTTGAAAAAAAGGGAAAGGGAAGGGAGGGAGGGGTTGGTTCATACAGAGCTCATTATCTCTATTTATACAATAACCTGTTATAATATGGACATATTGTAATTAATAGAACACGATTCCAACAGAGCATCTCGGAAATCTGCCAGTGAGATGTCATTTCTCATTACAAAACTAAATTCTCATTAGGAACTAAAATACAATTGCAATTGCCTAGGACTGCTGCAAGCTCCTCCTCCCGGCTGAGAAACGGGCACATCCCAACTTTTTGGCAGGTCCCTCTTTATGTACCTTTTCCCATGAATACGGGGAATAATGTAAAAAGAACAAAAATGTAATTATCTCATTAAGATGCAGTCTGTGGGAGATGGCCTGGATAACAGGAAACTTTCCGGATAACAGGTTTCCAGATAAGCGATCCCATGCCTGTAATAATATATAGTCAGATCAGGGCAAGAGTCATACAAGGAACATGATGGGATCACTTACCCTTTATCTGAAATCTTTGCAGCTCTGATGACTGGAGGTGCCTGTGAGGGATTTATTTGACAAGAAAGCTTGGCTGAAGCAGAGCAAAGAAAACCACAATATATGTCATCTGTCCCTCTTATGTAACAGAAATTAAACTGGGTTTTAAAAAGGATTCATTAACTGCTGAATGATACCCCCAGGGTCCCCCAGGCTTTCAGCATTGCCCATGGCACCCCTTTCTGTAACCGTAAAGGTATAATCCAGTGCAGTGGGGGTTACTATGAGTCCTGGAAGTAACAACCAATGAAATGTTTCCATTCATCTTTGTAACTGACATAGCCAAGTAAAATCTGAACTCTGATTGGCTGCTACTGGATACAGGTTCAATGTCAATATTTTGCAGTCTGGCTGCTGGGTGGATCAGTCAATATCTCCATTAACATTCTGTGCCCTGAATTCTCTAACCACCCAGGGTGTGGGGCTGAAACCAGCACAGGGCAGGGTTAAAGAATACAGGACTAACGAGCAAGGAATGTTCATTACAAATTAATTATTCTGGGATAATGAGCAGGAGGTGTTGTTTCTTATGCACATAGACATATTCACAATAGAATTGGGGCCAAGAAGAAGCACGTACAGGACCTGTTATCCATAATACCTGGGACCTGGGGTTTTTCCAGATAATGGATCTTTCTGTAATTTGGATCTTCATACCTTAAGTCTACTAAAAAAATCATATAAACATGAAATAAAGGTTTTGCTTCCAATAAGGATTAATAATATCTTAGTTGGGATAAAGTACAAGCGACTGTTTCATTATTACTAGGGATGCACCGAATCCACTATTTTGGATTCGGCCGAACTCCCGAATTCTTTGCGAAAGATTCGGCCGAATACTGAACCAAATCCGAAACCTAATTTGCCAGGCCAGGCAGAAGGATTTGGGCAAATGAGAATCCTGCTGAAAAAGACTTAATCCTGGATTCGGTGCATCCCTAAAAACATTTGAATAATTTGCTTAAAATGGAGTCTGTGGCAGAGGGCCTTCCCCATAATTTGGAGCTTTCTGGCTAACTGGTTTCCGGATCCCATACCTAGGGTTGACACCTACCTGGTTTTGACCCGGACAGTCCAGTTTTTTGAAGGGCTGTCTGAGACAAAACTGCCTGTCCTGGTTTTCCAAATTAGCAAAACTGGGCAGGATTCCCTATGATTGATGCGGCGATGAGTAATAGCTCAGTCCCTGATGTCACTACTCCTTCCTGGGGCGCGTCACGCACCACCCCCATTATGTCATGGTCCTGCCCCCTGCCCGGAGTTAGACAGACCAAAAGGTGGCAACCCTACCCATATCTGTTTATTGTTAGTGGCTCCCCTGGATTCTGATGATGTTAATAGACAGAGATAACAGACTCACGATCATTTCCACCTCCAGGTTCCATGGGTCCTTCATCTGGGCCTGGGCTTAAGGTTGTCCAGTATTTGACCAGACTGGTGCCAATGTTAATATCGAAAAAAGCAACAGATATAGCAAGATTTTGCCAGATATTTAGGAACCAACTGATGTTTGTGTCTATGTGACACTTTGTACCTTATTCAAATACATGATCTCCTTAGAACAATGAAATGGTGGTATAAGGGATGCACAGTCTACATATCAACCAAACATTGTGTAAGAACCTGGACAGCCTGGAACCTCTTGAGTTTCAGGGCCAGCAACATTGGGCTTTGCCACTCACCATTTCTTCCCAAATCTGAATGAAGGTAAAGAATGAAGGTCCAATGTTCTTCGGAAGTGGGACCCAAGCTCTTCTCAAAATTCATTCCGGAAGAAAATTATGGATCTTGTGATGGCCTATTTTAGGAAGTAGGGAAGGGTTAGGCCTTTATAGTTATTTTCAATGTTTAATACATGAATGTAAAACAGAATTCCTGCTCTTTCTCCAAACTCTTTATCCAATGGCAACATAATATTCCAGCACAATGTCTATGCACTTCGGCAATTGGAGCCAGTCATGCTCTGTCCAATGGCACCAACATTCTTGGCCTATATATATCCCTCATCATACAGCTCTCCCTGCATCTGCTCACTACAAGAAATGATGGCCTCTCCACATAACAACCCAAATATAGTGACCCTCTTACACAGGTTGGGCATTCACTAAATGCAAGACCAATACCCTATTGCAGCCTTAGCACCAACACTGAACCTGTAGATGCCAAGCCACGTGTTCAGTGTCACTTCTCTAGCTGAGATCCAGTCAAAGTGCGTCCCTAGTATTGAGAGAAACCGTACTAACATATCATAAATCTAGCTGTAAGCAGCATTCCCTTGATTATTTGCAGGACCTGCATGGTTCTATGTAAGAGACCATTTAATCATGGTCTTCAGAGACAATACCTCCATGAATTCAACTGGGCCTTTGCTTGAGCCCTTTGTGTCTCAGATACTTTGGACTGTGGTCAAGTTGCATCTTGTGATGACATTTTCTTTAACTTGTCATTTTCATCTCTATTGAGGTGTCCACCACATCCCATGTCCAGGCAACCCTTGAATAGAGATGTTGGGCTCTCACATTTAAATCACTCATCATCCTGGGGGCTTTCTAGCGATCGGAGAAACTCTACAGGCACTTTCCAGGATTTGTCCTTCCTAGGGATCAAATCTGGTTGCCTAGCATCTGAATCAGAACCTAACAGTTGTATTTGAACTTTGGGATGTGTTGTGAAGGCTTATTATCTGGATGGGAACTATTTGAGTATATTAACGCTTAGTACTGAATGTACAGGTACTTTATCCAGAAACCTGTTATCCAGAAAGCTCTGAATTATGGAAAGCTCATATACTATAGACTCCATTTTATCCAAGTAATCCAAATTTTTAAAAATTATTTCCTACTGTACCTTGTACTTGATCCAAACTAAGATATAATTAATCCTTATTGGAAGCAAAACCAGTAGACTTAAGGTATGAAGATCCAAATTATGGAAAGATCCATTATTTGGAAAGCCCGGATCCCATGCAGTCTGGATAACAGGTCCCATATCTGTAGTTATATGGAATGGTAAGGAACTGCATGTTAAAGTAGAGATACACGGCACTAGAGTCTGTGATAGAACTCCCCCTCGGAGGTCTAGCATTTGCCCAAGAGCCTCCTTGGCTCATACCTAGAGTTCCAAGAATATATTTTATATAAACTAGAGTTTAGCACAGCCTCAGTTGGTCTCTAACTCCCTAAACACATATCTGTTTTATTATAGTCTAGGCAACTGAAAGGGGTAAACAGGTGCTGTACATGAACCCTAATTGAATACAATGGCCCTGTTCCCAAATGATCCGGTCTGGCAGGTTTTGACATAAGCATTTACTTCTAATATTTGCTGATGAAGTTGCAGGTATTAACTACACCTCGATGAGTCAATAATGAGAAATATCTCAATCTCGCAACTCACAGATAAATGTTATAACTAAAACTATCCGCACACTTGAGAAGTCCCTCGTGGTGAGCTCATTATTCATTGTTTTGCATTAATGGGCAACCCAACTGCATTCTGTTGCACAATTACGTTTGCCAAAATGCAGTTACTGCACATTAATGGGGTTATTCACTGAATGGTGCCTGACCACAATAAACTCTTTTCATTGCGATGGAATGTTTAGAAAGGAGCTCCTGTTTATACACAACGTCATGGGGTAAACAATATTATGCAATACATATTCTAGGGTCATTCAAAAAAATGGGCTGCCTATTGCCCTGTTTATTAACTTAACACCTTTCCCCCAATACAATTTGCATTTGAGCCCTAAGGAACTTCTCTTTGTGAGTCTAGACTGGAAAACAAGATGATGGGGCTGGACATGGACAGGCACATGGACATTCCCCGGAACATCCCCAACTAGGGAGCCTTGGCTCATCAACACTTGGCATCTGTACTACTGGTACAATCAGGTGGCGGCCTTATCCCAAGGCAGGGCCATCAGAATTATACCTATTAGAGTTTTATCTCCATCTCTTGCATGTTTTAGCCTGCTATAATACCTGGGGGGTTACCTGTCTTCTTCAACAATGGAGCCAATGGATCTGTAGACTGTCTCTCCTTAAATAGAATGAACCATATGAGAAAAAAAGACACATTGTAGAATGAAGTGTTGGACTCTATGATATGGAGATACTTTCCCTTCTCCTTAAATGCACTTGGTTTAATAGACCCTTTTTCTGTGGGAAATCAATGGGACCCTGTCCATGTCTGTACAAATTCAAATGTTCTTCTCCTCCTCCATAATATATTATATAATACACAAAAGCCATGAATATCCTGTAAATTATATCCTTATAAACGGTGAGTAGTGATGTCATCAGTAAAAAAACGGTGAGTAGTGATGTCATTTCTGTCACATGACTCACTATTTGTGTATTATAATAAATAAAGTACCCCCAGTTGTAAAATATGAGGATATTAGAAGTTACCTCGGAGTTCCATGACCTGTATAAAAACACTCGGCCTTCGGCCTCGTATTTTTGTATGGTCATGAAACTCCTCGGTAACTTATAATATCCTTATATTTTACAAGAGGGGGTACTTTATTCACTATATAATATATACATATAATAATATATAAGGTTATGGATCAGTTCTATGAGAAATTTTTCCACCCTTTCCAGCTCAGACGGTGCAGTCTCTCCCCACCCTTCACCCTTGGGTGATTCAGTTTGACTCATTTTATAATTATCATGGTATTTGCATCACACAGGGATGAGTTCAGGGGTAGCCTACATCTTCCAGGGTCAATAGTATTGCCAGAGGTTATGGGTGGGATCCAAGGTCAACTAAATACAGTTGATGAATAATATCGGTTTGGCACTAATTTCACCTCTGTATCCAGTACAGTTCTTTATATAGGATATAAAAGGGGAAATATACAAATACTGCAGTACTCTGGAATACTCATAGTACCCATTGGATTATACACAGAATTATCCCTTATCCAGAAAGCTCCAAAGTACAGGAAGGCACCTACCATAATTCATTATTAATGACTCTCCTTTTCTCTGTAATAATAATATTAATAATAATAAAAGTACCTTGTACTTGAGCCTAACAGAGCTGCATGAATCAAATTGATAGCAAAACAATCCAACCCCTCAGCTTTATTTATTGTTCAAATGTTTTTTAAGGAAATCTAAGGTATGGTGATCCAAATTATGGAAGGATCCCTCATGCAGAAAACCTCAGGTCCTGAGCATTCTGCACTTGCTTCATTCCAAAAATTGTATATGACTAATGATCTGAGATAATCTTCAATTCGATAACTCCCAATAAATCACCTAACTGCTTAATTAGCCAGGGATAATCTGGATTAAATTTCCATTTGTGTTAGTAATATATATATATATATCTTGGATGGATGAACCGTAGAACAAAGGCAACAGGACATTCATTACTATAAACTTGCCCCAAACAGACGCCAGTAATTTGATGATAAAGACTAGGGCAATGATGATAAAGCAGGGCTTGTAGAAGAGTCAGGTGGGCTCATTCTGGAGGACTTGGTGTGACGCCTGGTTGCTCTCCTAGATCTGAAAGGACAGCACGAAAGGCCAGTTAGAATGGAATTTGGAGATACTTCTACTTTGGTGCCTAAAACATACTTGAACGCCCAGCCTGTGTGGTCAGGAGGAGATTTAGGATAAAATCTCATTTGATGCCCCAGATATTCTTGGAACTGTGGCTATATCTTTGTTACGAGTGAATGAGGGCCCTGACCAAAGATTGGCCTTGAGTGGAAAAAGTCCAACCACCATTAGACTAGGGAGTGGAAGACGGCCTCTACATGTGCTTCTCACATTCAGCACCAAGATTTTACTGATTAAAAACATTCCTTTTGAATTCTTCTTATTGTCCTATCACTGCCTCGTCCTGATTCACAAGGTCACTCTCCAGTGGGATCTCCTAAACCATAATCAGGACTTATAGCTTCCATCTTGCTTATGGCCAATCCAAGAGATGGACTGTAGCTCTGTCCCAGCCTTTTGTACTGCTGGGGGTTCCACCCAATGTTGTTCCATGGGGCCGTCACATACAGGGTGAACACATGGCAGAGCTGAACTAATCTTCTCCACTAATCGGACCCCTTGGAACCAGCCTCTTGCCATCAGTTTCTACTTTCCTCCTACTCATTAGTTGGCACATTAGGGGCATGACATTCTACCCCATCTCTTTAGGCAGAAAAACAATCTCTATTATATTTTTAGACAATTAGCAGAACAAGCAATAGACCTGGCTCATAACATTCCGCTTACTAATTAAATGTAATTTATTCTTTCATTAGGAAACTGCACTGTATTTATTAGCATGGATTATCTTCAATTTACTCTCCTTAATACAGAACATAAAGACAGAACACTGACACTCTGTATATCTGCAGTAATATATATAAGTAGGAGTTGCCATATTGTATAAATATTACTTATGGTTTAATCAGACAGAGACCCTAAAAAACAGCTTTTAAGACTTAAGGGAAATTCTTCTGGGGAACAAATGATATCAGGAGGGGGAGAATATTGTATAATGTAGAACTGCACAGAAATGTGCTTATTGCTCATTTAAGAATTTCAGAATTTTGGGTGATCACTCACAGCTGCACCCAGACAAATGCAGGGGCGTCAGGGTAGCAGAAGTGGCACAGACTGCGGCGTAGATTGAAATATTGTTCAGAGCTAATAAAGAGCTTTATATATGCTCATTAAATCCCGGCATGAGTCTATATGATGCTGTTACAAAGCTTTGGATTCATTGAGAAGTGATAATAATTGTGTATTAGACACGGGGGTAACTAACATGGCAACACCTGCTGCAACTGACCTATGGGGTCTCACTCCAGGTTTGTTCTCCACCTGACAGGATAAGTTTTCCTATGAAATGACGTAGATTCCATAAGAAGATTCCATTTGTTAGAAACCCAAGAAAGGCCGAATGTTTCATTTGCGTAGGATCAACTGACCCCCAGGTGTATGAAAAGCAGGATATAAATTAACTTGGCCTCTTGCACCCCTCTCAGTGACTAGGTTAGAGATATGATGACTATATATAAATATATAAGGGGATATGATGACTATATATAAATATATAAGGGGATATGATGACTATATATAAATATATAAGGGGATATGATGACTATATATAAATATATAAGGGGGATATGATCACTATATATAAATATATAAGGGGGATATGATGAATATATATAAATATATAAGGGGATATGATGACTATATATAAATATATAAGGGGATATGATCACTATATATAAATATATAAGGGGATATGATCACTATATATAAATATATAAGGGGGATATGATCACTATATATAAATATATAAGGGGGATATGATGACTATATATAAATATATAAGGGGATATGATCACTATATATAAATATATAAGGGGGATATGATCACTATATATAAATATATAAGGGGATATGATGACTATATATAAATATATAAGGGGATATGATGACTATATATAAATATATAAGGGGATATGATGACTATATATAAATATATAAGGGGATATGATGACTATATATAAATATATAAGGGGATATGATCACTATATATAAATATATAAGGGGATATGAACACTATATATAAATATATAAGGGGATATGAACACTATATATAAATATATAAGGGGATATGATCACTATATATAAATATATAAGGGGATATGATCACTATATATAAATATATAAGGGGATATGATCACTATATATAAATATATAAGGGGGATATGATCACTATATATAAATATATAAGGGGATATGATGACTATATATAAATATATAAGGGGATATGATGACTATATATAAATATATAAGGGGATATGATGACTATATATAAATATATAAGGGGATATGATGACTATATATAAATATATAAGGGGATATGATGACTATATATAAATATATAAGGGGATATGATGACTATATATAAATATATAAGGGGATAGGATCACTATATATAAATATATAAGGGGGATATAACTATATATAAATATATAAGGGGATATGATGACTATATATAAATATATAAGGGGATATGATCACTATATATAAATGTATAAGGGGGATATGATCACTATATATATAAGGGGGACAGTAATGAAATAGTAATGAAATAGAGAAAGTACAGAGGATCAGTGTATATAAACTTGAGGTTTCACTGCATGTGGTAGTAATAATAATAATAGAAAAAAAATAAAATAATAATAATAATGATAAGATTACTCTGCACTGAATGAACATCAAGGAGATGTGGGACCATGGAAGGGACATGGGGCTGTTGGTTGGTTGGACAGACAGACAGGGTGTGAGTCGGTTGTGCAGAAGGTGTGACGGTGTGTGACACACAGTTTAGCTTTTCCTATACTGGATACTGCAGGTTGGACTGGTTTAGGTTGGGACAGAAACTTTGAGTGTGGAAATGAGGAGCCTCCTATTTGGAAATTAGGGCAGCGCATCCCTATAAATACCCAGTCACGCCGGTCACTCGCAGTCCTTTCAGTTCCAGTGCGATTTTTGTGGAATTGGTGAGTGCAAAGCTTTGTCTTGGAAATTGTCAATGGTGTAGAAAGGGTTAACTCTGAGGCTGATTTGGGGGCGGAATGTATTACCTTTAATTGTGTATGATTGAGTTAGATATGAGAGGAAAGAGCTTGCAATTAATTTGATTCACTGATACAAATTAAGAGAAAGTTTAGGAATAGGGAGAATATAAAAATGGCAGGTCCTGTCATTAAAGGGGAAACAAAATATTTTTTTCATACTGAAGAAAATGTAGCTCTAAGCAACGTTACTGATACTGGAAACAATCCAATACATTGGGTAAAATCACTTTCTGTACTTAGGGACAGTGTTTTTCCTGCTGTTTCCCATCTTGAACAAAACAGCAGTGCTGCATTGCTTTGTGGCAGGACTTGGTATCTACTCGACTGGTGTAGATGGAAGTATTGGCCATAAGCTCTCCTAATTGCACCCAAAGGGCCAGCTTGATGGTCAGTTAGGGTGAGATTTGGGGTACATATATATCTGTGTCCCCAAATAGTCTTGAAACTATGGCTGAATGACTGATATCTTATTTATTTCATGAGCTGGGGAGGGAGGCATGACCAAAAGCTGGACCTTCAGGACCCAGGGCAAAGATTAGAGCTTCAAGTTGGGCTTGGACTGGAGAAGTTGGACTAAGGGATCTTACTGACGAGAGTTGAAGCTGTGAAGCTGTTGAAGCTGCACTCCCTTGCATTCTGTTTTTCTGCGTTCAGCCGCAGGGGAGCGCAGGAATAGACGCATTAGGTTTTTTTCAATGGGGCTGTACTCACACAGGCGCATGTAGGCGCCGAACGCAGGTTGAGACACAACATGCTGCATTTTTCCTGTGTTCGCCGCCTACACGCGCCTGTGTGAGTAAAGCCCCATTGAAAAAAACCGAATGCGTCTATTCCTGCGGCTGAACGCAGAAAATCGGAACGCAGGGGAGCACAGCTTCAACCGCTCGTCAGTAAGAGCCCTAACACTGCAAAAGACTCACAGTAGCTGAAAAGTCCATGAGTCCATTATCAGAATATTCACAATAACGGGGTTCAGTTTATAGGAGTGGGAGGTGATTGGGAGGAAGAGTTTAGAAGAGATTGGAACGGAGAGGTGCCAGGTTTGTGTAGGGCAGGGGGAGGGGGATCAAGAGGGTTTAATTCCATGACTATTGGACTGATGCAGAACAGAGAGGGTATATGGGCCCCCACATATTGTATTCGTTATTAATAATATAATAATGGTAATTATTGCAGGTATTGCTGAACTTTAACGCACAAGAGATACGTACACCTGAGATCATTCTCCTATAGGTCTACCCCCCTTCCCCAAACACTAGGGCTCATTTAATTAACCGACACGTGTTCAGATCCCAGCACAATAGCGAGAGACCTCACATTGGGTTATCAGCAGCTAATTAGCCTAATGAGGAATGATTCATTATCAAGAACAAGTTGCAACAAGTGTAACATTCTGCAAGTCCTGCACTGACAATGTGGGTGCGGTACTGGGAGTTGAATACTCCTGACGCCTGTGTAATAACAGCATCTGCAATGGCAGGGATCTCCCTTGGATGTGGAGAGAGGTAACAACCTGCAGAAACATATATAGTTTCCAGTGCACCCTCATACTGTCTAATGGAAACACTATGGCAGCTCCTACTCATATGCAGATATCCAGATGAGAAAATCTACATCCTGATGCTCTACTGCCTCCTGGTGGGTAGTTTCCATGAAATAAATTGCACTGACAATGTTAACTTTCTCTCTCTACAGCCTTGATCAGCCATAATGTCCAAGCTCACAGGGGTCATCCATGAGATCATTGAAATATTCCTAAGCTACTCTGGGGGGGAATGTGGCCCCCACAAGCTGAACAAACATGAGATGGACAAACTAATTCAGAATGAGTTCTCTGATGTCATCAAGGTAGGTGGCTCCATACCCAATTATAGTGCTTCTATCACTTTACTAGTTTGGAATGCCTCCTTCGGCCTCAATTGGTGTCCTCTTGGCCTATGGAAGGGAATGTTCATTAGACAATGTTTTATTAATATTGTAGATATTTGGACCTATTGGTTCTCTCTCCTCTAAGGTGCTCCATTCCAAAAGTAGACAATCAAGTTTTATGTGTAGGAGTAGAAAGGTGTAGTCTACCACAGTTCATAACTAATGTTACAACCACTTCTGTTTGTAGAACCCAAAGGATCCAAAGACTGTTGAAGCTTTGATGAAAGTCCTTGATCAGAATAAAGATGAAGAAGTTGACTTTGATGAATTCTCTGAACTGCTGTGCAAGGTTCTTAAAGCCACCTACCGTGCTATGCAACAAATGGAGAAAGGGTGCCCAAAGAAAGCCCCAGTTTGGAAGAATCAAGAGGAGACTGATAAAAAAACACAAGTAACTCAAGATGAACACCACCAATCAAAGCCTGTTGAAGGCAAACCTGAGTCCCCTACTAAATACTACCAGGATCCAGTAGTGTACCCTGATCTTGATAAGACTAAAGAGGGGGAGCAGAAAGACCAAGGAAAGAAACCAGCCAACCAGGTCTACTCAACAGATGCAAAGTCCCAAAGCATCACCATTCAAACAGGTCAAACTGCAACAACAACGGCAACAGGAGACAATCAGCAAAGCCAGAAAGCTGACCAAAAGCCAACTCAAGAAACTGGACCAGTGAAACCAGTCACAGACAAAACAGTTCAACAAACCCAGCAGGACAAAGATAAGAAGGATCAAGTACCAATTCTAGTCAAACCAGTGACCCAGATTACCCAGGACAAAAAAGATCAGGTAGTCACACAAATTGAACAGGACAAAGATAAGAAGGATCAAGTACCAATTCCAGTCAAACCAGTGACCCAGATTACCCAGGACAAAAAAGATCAGGTAGTCACACAAATTCAACAGGACAAAGATAAGAAGGATCAAGTACCAATTCCAGTCAAACCAGTGACCCAGATTACCCAGGACAAAAAAGATCAGGTAGTCACACAAATTCAACAGGACAAAGATAAGAAGGATCAAGTACCAATTCCAGTCAAACCAGTGACCCAGATTACCCAGGACAAAAAAGATCAGGTAGTCACACAAATTCAACAGGACAAAGATAAGAAGGATCAAGTACCAATTCCAGTCAAACCAGTGACCCAGACTACCCAGGACAAAAAAGATCAGGGAGTCACACAAATTCAACAGGACAAGGATAAGAAGGATCAAGTACCAATTCCAGTCAAACCAGTGACCCAGATTACCCAGGACAAAAAAGATCAGGGAGTTACACAAATTCAACAGGACAAAGATAAGAAGGATCAAGTACCAATTCCAGTCAAACCAGTGACCCAGATTACCCAGGACAAAAAAGATCAGGTAGTCACACAAATTCAACAGGACAAGGATAAGAAGGATCAAGTACCAATTCCAGTCAAACCAGTGACCCAGATTACCCAGGACAAAAAAGATCAGAGAGTTACACAAATTCAACAGGACAAAGATAAGAAGGATCAGTTACCAAATCCAGTCAAACCAGTGACCCCAACTGTTCAGAAAGAAAGCCAAGTACCACAAACAAGCAAACCCACCACTCAAGTAACACAGCCAGACCCAAAGAGTAATCAGACACCTCAAACAGTGCCTACTGCTACCCCTCAAATTCCTCAGATGCCCCAAATGTATCAACAGTCCCAACCCCCTCAAATGTATCAGCAGACCCAGCAGCATGTGCACCAATACCAGTCCCACGTTTCCACCCAGAAGAAAAACCCTTAAGGTCATGAACACTAGGAAGGATCTGTGTGTCCTACAAGAAGTCAATGTGCCACTATGTGCTTATACTGCAGAGCTTGCTTCTCTCTCTTTTGTTGCACAATAAAGTGATGGTTTCCCTGTGTCTCCTCTGTCTCGTGTGCATCATCTTATGCATTTAGGTAATTCTATCATATTAGCAGTGCAAGCCAATGGGTGTTCAGGCTTAGACTGCAATACATCACATGGTTATAAAGGGTGAAATGAGGAGCAAAGTGTAATACAAGGTATAGCATCCAATTGGAAGGTGGGATTTTATTCACTTCTAAGAGTTCGTAGGGTTCTGTGTATCTCAGGGGTATTACATACTGTGTGAAGTGTTGGTTGGACAAGTACAACTACTCAAAAGGAAAACTTGGATTCTTCTGTAGGGCTGGTGACATTTACTTTATCCATGTTAGGGGTACTAGCCAATTACACTGCTAAAATAACAACCATTTCACATGGAACCCTGAATTTATTACAGGTGACCTCAGTGCAAGAATCTTGTAATGAAATAAAGCAACTAGAGGAACAGAATATGAAGATCTAGTGATGGTGCTGATATATAACATATTGTACCTGGTCACCACAACTTTCAACAAGTTCTTCTGTGTAGCTCCTTTTTATAGAAACATTTAGTAAAATTGAACCTCTTTGATTCTGTCTTCCTCTCTGCTTTTAGACTTTTTGCATTTCCGTCTCTTCAACCCTGTTTGGCCCTGTTCTCCCTCATCCTACCACTTCTCTCACCTTCTGCATCTCTGCTTTAATTAGTTTTTATTTCCTAACACTCGGTTCTTCACCAATCTTGTGTCTTCCATACCTTCTCCTTTCATCCCTTTCTGTGTTGTCCATCTTCCATCTCTTCTCTCCTCTTTCATATTTCTCCTCTCCCCCATTTGTCTCTCTACTCCCTAACCCCCTTCTCCTCTCTCCTTCTGTTTCTCATCCCCTCTCCTTTCCTTTTCTCCCCCAACTGTTTGGCCTTAGTCTCCCCCATCCTCCCTCTTCTCTCCCCTTCTATATTTCTCCTCTCCATTTGTCTCTCTATTTCCTAACCCCCTCTCCTCTTTGTCTCTCATCTCCGCTCCTCTCTTTTTCTCTTCCAACTGTTTGTCTTTACTTTACCTTAGGGCAATTTTTACTGGGGCCTTCTTGATCCCAGGCTCCCCAACAGCATCCAGCCTGTAGAAAAGGTTGAGGCCAAAGAGAAAGAGCCACCCCTTTCCAGTTGCTATATCAAAGTCTGAATACTCAGGGCCAATAAATAAAGGTTTAGGAAAAGTTCCAGGGCTTTGCTAAGGGGATTTCCAAACATATAGTGGATTTCCAAGAGATAAGGTCCCTACATACACCTCTGGAGACACCATTCCCTCCCAGCAATAGTGTTCAAGAATAATACACAATCTCCAAAAAAAAAAAACCCCACAAATATATGCATTGTCATTGACGTTACATTTCAGGTGTTCCCTCTTGAGAAGCAGTATAGTTTAAGGGTTGCTGTGTAGACATTGCTGTACAATGGTTTTTGTACAATGGTTGCCGTACAAGAAATAAAACAAATAAACACATATCTAGTATAGGCGATTCTCTTGCTGAGTAATCATTTCAGACGTCACACCTCTGTGAGTTTTCAGATTTCACCTATTTGAAGAGTTACAATGTGCCATTGTGATTGGATTAGTGGAAGAGTTTATATGCCGAGAACTTCCCACACCAGTCAGTTGTACTGAAGAAGCTGCTCGGATGAGTAGTGAAACGTCTTCATTGATTACTCAACAAGTCCAGTTGTTTTAGAATTACCTATACTAGATATACCATGACCTGGATGAATGAAAATCTTCATTAGTGTTTCCATAGCATTCCATGCTCTGAAGGAAGGTAACAATTACTCAAGCTGTCTACAACCTTTTATGAGTGTCTTACACAAGATCACCCAGGCACTTAGGAAAAATAATTATGGATGTCTTCCTGAGATCACCCAAGCACAGTTAATTAAATAAGGGCACTTAACATAGTAAACACATTATTAGTGCAACATTAACTTTTAACAGTGCTAACATAAACAATGGATTAAAATTGTGTACAGTGCCATCCAGAGTCCAGTCCCTCTTATAACACCCAGTCCCAGAGTCTGTGGATTTCACTTGGAAAGAAACGAGGAAAAGGCAAGATGGGCAAGAATTGTAGTTGCCCTGGATGCAAATGTCCACACCTCTGTGGGGAGACACTGGACACAGATGTCCTCAAGGAATCCAACATGAAAATGAAAGGTTCCAGGCACAAACCTTCTCAAGGTAGTCTGGAAACATAGGGGGCACTGGACGCAAATATCATCTAGGGAGGTCCAGGCCTAATTGTTGCATCACTTTAAGAGATACTGGATGCAAATATGCACAAGGGAGTCCAGTATCATAAGCTAAAACTCTCAGGAGAGCAAGTTCCTAAGGAAATGGGTTCCTAGAGCTGAAAAACAACAGGAGACACTGTGGAGGAAACCAAATGTAACAAAAGTATCCTTATTTAAAAATAAAACATTGGTTGTGGTTTATCGTTCCTTCCTCTACCAGGCAACCACTGAGGCTAAAGTGTTGGTTCTCTTGGATCTTTTCACAGCTCGTTACTGAATGCTTCCTTGGGTCACTATGGAAAAGTCCTCCCTGACTCCCTCCTGTCTTTTTTTAAGGAGCTTGCTGTACAGCAATTCATCATAGACCCTCCCCCCCATGGTCACAAGGAATATAGAAGGACTAAGCACCTGATTACTTGACTTGAGTATGATCAAACCAAAAAGTAATCATCAAACATAGGAGGAGCTTGTGGAGTGATTGTGGAGGATTTGTGGAAGACCTCATAGGGCGTGAATTCTCTTTAGGGGGGAATCAACCTCACACAGCTCTATTTAGAAACAGGGGTAATTGTCTGGCCCATTTTTCTAAGGGCTCTATGGGCTTTTCAACTCCCCTAGAATCTTCATGGGGAGGTTCCTCATTCCCTGCAACCCAAAAGGTTATGGGGGGCAGGTAGGCTGAGCACTGAGTAGGATCTCCTCATGGGGAACATTGTGAGGGAAGGCTTTTCTCAGGAATCTGCAACTGCAGATATCCCTGGCTGTAAGGTCTCTATAGCTGTAGTAGAGGCTCTACATATTGGGTCATTGGGTCCCACCACTGCTCTATAGAGACCAGTCCAGCAGTCTCATTGTAATAAAGTCACTCAGTTCACAGTGTAGTTTGACTACACATACCTCCACCTCGGGTTAATAGAGAAGCTGGACATCTCAGACAGAATATCTACGTTGTCCCACCTCCGGCATCTGCCATGGGAACGGGTATGGTCTGGTCAAAATATGACTTCCACACATATGGGCTTATCTGCACCAGCACCCACTATGGAATTAATGTGTAGTAAAATCACATTCACTAAGTTTAAAATCCTAAAGGAATAGCAGTTTAGAAACAATAATATAAAATACTTGAGCAAGGCAACTTAGAGCAGTTATTTAAATGATCAGTGAGGTAGAATTGTAAGCAATCAGAATCAGTCAAAGGTAGGGCAGGGTTCTTGGACACCACCTCGGAGATGCTTGGTAGGTTTAAGATGCAGGAAAAAAATACTGCTGCAGCACCGCTTTGTTGCGTGACCTAATAAATTCAAGTTTTTACTAGTGGTGCTGCAGTCCTGTATGTCTATGCAAACCCCTGGCAAGGGTTCCAGACTGCTTTACAACCAACCTACAAGGTTAAATAAGGTGGTTGAAGCACACACAATATTGTCTATTTTGGTAGGTTTAAGATGCACCTTTAGGTTACCAGTTAGTGGTCCGGATCCCCTACAACAGAAACTGTTCAGGGTGTAAAACACAATGAAAAAAGAACCATAGACTCTAATGTATAGTTAAAAATGTCGCTCAACAAACGCCCCATTGACTTCAATGTGTTTTGAGAATTTTTTGCCATTTTGTGAATTTTAGGTGAAGAGAAACTGATTGGATTTGCCCATCCCAACCCCCTACTCTTCATTATAAATGTTTTTTGTTTATTTGCACAATACAATGAAGGAACTAATTGTTGCTGGACAAATTTCCTTTCTTCCAAATTTTTCTGCCCAGTCCTTTGTCAGTAGAAGTAGCAGATGGCTCCCCTCTTTAGTCAGGTCCAGTTTTACACTGAAGTCTGAGATGTGTTTTCTTTTTAACCTTTGATATCACTCTAGGATTTTCAAGGTTGGTCAAGATTAAAGATAATCCAGCAATTAATTTGGTAAGAGGAACTGAACATTTCATCAGAAATGAACATTGAGAAAACCCTTGTTTTGACTTTTCAGATGTGTTTGATAAATAGGGAGCTGATAATCTTTTCTAAATTGGGCCGTGATTAGATATCCTTTACCCTTAGTCCCCAAGTTACTTGGTTACTTGGATGAAGTCTATATTTTCACCAAGTTAGATCTGATGAAGGGATATAATCCGTGATAAGCAAATAAATAGGTGCCAATTTGCATTGTTTGACTGGCTAGACAAGAGAACAGCAAGGGACAGACAGACACTATTTTCAATAGCAATGACATTTACACATAAGGAATGAATGGATATTGGGAAGCTCCCCAGAATCACATCTTCTTTTACAAGGCAAATAAAGACTTCTTGGATGGAGGTTTTTTTTTTTTGAAAATAGTTTTTATTAGTTTTCAAAGCATGTGACATAGTCTTTGGACAATTTATATGTCCAGTTATTGATACATATTTTTTTCCCAGTTATTGATATATATTTAGAAAAATTAGAAAAGATAGAAAGAAAGCAAAGAAGGTTAAACACAAACAAAGTTAACATAACCTTACATTTCTGTGCATAATTTCACATTATAACATGTCAAATTTCGAGATCGGTTCAGAATCTTAAAAAAACAATTGAAAAGGAAAAACTTAATGGACTAAGTTTGTTTTTGTGCCCCCTTCGGTTATTCGGGTTCTAGATGATGTCTAGCCTTTTTCACCAGGTACAAAGTTGCTATTTTATTTCTGTTTTGTTTTGTTTTAACCCTGTTCCTTTTTTTTCTCCCTGGCACCAGAAAACCCACTAGTGGTTTCTAATAGGGAGGTATTTGTGACGACTGTCTGACTCAGTTTCTACTATATTTCATCTAGCTGCTCTAAATCTGAAACGGTTCTCTTCTGCCTTTAGTGATGGCAACTACTGATCTGAGGGCTGACTTGATCTGCTCCGTGTGCCAGGGGATTTATTTGGACCCCGTAACTCTGCCGTGTGGCCATAGCTTCTGCCTGCTCTGTATTGAGGGAACATGGAACTGGCAGAGGAGGAAAAAAGAATTTAATTCCTGCCCTGAATGCAGAGAGACATACAAGACATGCCCTGAACTGAGAAGAAATGTGACTCTGCGTAAAATAGTGGAACATTACAAGTACATTAAACCAAATCAAAATCCTGTTGAGATTTTCTGCACTTATTGTGCCACCCTTGTTCCTGCTGCTAAATCCTGTCTGCCCTGTGAGGCTTCTCTGTGTGTTAAACATATGAAGGACCACAAAAAGTCAGCAGAACATGTATTTACTAAACCCACGGAATACTTTGGGTACAGAAAATGCTCCGTACACAAGCAGACCTTGGAGTTCTACTGCCCCCAGGAAGGTGCCTGTATCTGTGCCGCCTGCTGCAATACTGAGAAGCACAATGGGCACAAGGAAGAGAAGATAAATATAATATCCATAAAGAAACTAGTGGAAATAAAATGTATTCTGAAGGAACTGTTACCCGAGGAAGTCAAAGCAACAGACAGACTCCAGTCCAGGCAAAAATTTGAAGAAAAAGTAACAACTGAGACAGAGAAAGTCACGGAGCTGTTTATAGAGACAAAGAGGGAGCTGGAAGCCCTAGAGGAGAAGATCAAGGCTGAGATAGCCAAGCTCAGAGTGGGACTTTCAAATCCAACATCTTCAACAACTGAAAGTCTACAAATAAAAAGAGACACGTTGTCCCAAAAGATCAGTCAAATAGAAGAGCTGTGCGGCATGAAAGATCCACTTACTCTTTTACACCAGTGGGAATTACACAAGGATATCTTTTATTGTTTTCTCAGTGACTTACAGAAAGACAATGAGGAGGTCCATGGAGAATGTGAAGTTTCTCATTTGAATGGCTCAAGTGATTTAGTCAGTTTGATGGTTGCTTTCTTGACTAATATTAAAATTGTCTTTAGGCAGACCAATGAATGTTTTCAAATGAGAGAGATTTATAATGGAAATGGTCCTGCTGATGGAGAAGACGTGGTCTCACAGGCAGTTGTTGCAAACTTCACTGGGATTGTGAGCAGCGTGAAGAAGGCAATCCACGTTCAGAAGGTTACAGACATGGTACTGGATAGAAACACAGCTGGCTTTAATGTAGGTGTATCCCAGGATGGGAAAACTGCTTCCCGGTATGGAACAGACCAAGGTTACCTACAAACCCCTGAGAGATTTAAGGTTCCTCAAGTTCTTAGCATCATGAGCTTTGCCTCAGGGCAACATTACTGGGAAGTGGAGGGCAGTGAATCGGCCAGCTGGAGGGTAGGGGTGGCCTATCCCAGTATAGAGAGAGACAAAAATGACTCTTTGATTGGGGACAATAGGAAGTCCTGGGGTTTGTGCAGAGGGCATAATGTTTATTCAGTGAAACATGCCAGTAAAGTTTCTGTTTTATCCCACGTCCCATCCTGCGGGAGAATCAGGATCTCATTGGACTATGAGGCTGGATGTCTGTCCTTTTATGAGCTGAGTGAGCCAATCAGACACTTACACACCTTCTCTGCCACATTCACTGAGCCCCTCCATGTTGCATTTTGTGTAAGCGAGTGGAAAATGCTAGGAGAGAATGCCTGGGTGAGAATTATTCACTAGCACTGCTCACTAATCTGCAATAGAAACTAACATAAAATAGGGAAAAATCGTACAATAAACTAACAACCAGAGGAAGCTTTCTACATTGTTACTTAGTTGCAAGAGCACCTATAATTACAGGTATGGGACCTGTTATCCAGAATGTTCGGGTCCTGGGGTGTTCCAGATAACAGATCTTACCATAATTTGGATCTTCATACCTATATTACATAGTAACATAGTAAGTAAGGTTGTAAAAAGACACAAGTCCATCAAGTTCAACCTTAAGTCTGTATATAACCTGCCTAACTGCCAGTTGATCCAGAGGAAGGCGAAAAACCCTCCTGACCCGACTCCAATTCCTTCCTGACTCCAAGATGCAATGGGACCAGTCCCTGGATGAACTTGTACTATGAGCTATCTCCCATATCCCTGTATTCCCTCACTTGCTAAACACCATCCAACCCCTTCTTATACCAAATAATATAATCTAATCTATCAGCCTGTACCACTGATTCAGGGAGAGAATTCCACATCTTCACAGCTCTCACTGTAACAAACCCCTTCCCAATATTTAGCTGGAACCTCTTTTCTTCTAATCCGAATGGGTGAACTTGTGTCAGCTGGAAAGACCTTCTGGTAAATAAATCATTAGAGAGATTATTATATGATCCCCTTATATATTTATACATAGTTATCATATCTCCCCTTAAGCGCCACTTCTCCAGCGTGAACATCCCCAATTTGGCCAGTCTTTCCTCATAGCTAAGATTTTCCCTTTACCAGCTTAGTTGCCCTTCTCTGTACCCTCTCTAATACAATAATGTCCTGTTTGAGTGATGGAGACCAAAACTGTAGGGCATATTCTAGATGGGGCCTTACCAGTGCTCTATACAGTGGGACCCCCTCCTCCCGTGACTCTCTGCCCCATTTAATACAAGTCAAGACCTTATTTGCCCTTGATGCTGCTGACTGGCATTGCTTGCTACAGACAAGTTTATTATCTACAAGGACTCCAAGCTCCGTCTCCATTATGGATTTGCCTAGTGCAGTCCCATTAACGGTATAAGTCGCTTGGATATTTTTACATCCAGAATCATGAAACATTAAACAAAGCCAATAGGCTGGGTTTGCCTCATATTATTATAAAAAAAAGGAAATCATTTTTAAAAATTTTGATTGTATGGATAAAATGGAGTCTATGGGAAAAGGCCTTTCTGTAATTCATCGCTTTCTGGGTAACGGGTTTCCTAATAACGGATAACTGCCCTTCATTAGGATCTTGCCAAAAAAAGTCACAAAACTATTTATAAAAGTGTCTTTCCAATCGGATGAACTTCACTTGCGTGTGGATATCTCTCTTTACATTAAGAAGGTGCCAGTACAGGTAGGGGATCCATTATCTGGAAACCTGTTATTCAGAAGGTTACGAATTTGTACAGGTATTGGGCGCTGATTTCTTTATGTGATTCAATCAATATGTGTTCCAGTCATTGTTTTTTTGCTCTGTTTTGTATCAAATATCCTGTTTAATGAGGGTTTCATCCTATAGTTCTAGAGAACCACGAATGGCATTTGACTGTTTAACCTCCTTTGTATGAAATTAAAGGCATTTGTGTCATGATTTGTTTGGTTATTTCGTTATTAATACTAAATTTCACTGGGTACACTGCATACAATTCATTCCATCATTTAATACATAGTAATATTGGTGTGTAGGTATATCTCAGGTCATTGTGCCTGGTCCAGAGCTTTCCGAAAGGGCCAGCACTTCACAATGCAACTGCTTTCAGGAAACTACAGCCTCACTCTGGGTTTCCCTTCTATTTCTTGGCTTTCTACAGTTTAGATGGTGCAGGGGGTTTGTGAGTTTATTTTGATCAATGCAATGCTGAAACCTTCTTCAGTCTTCAGTCTTCAGGTTACCTGCTTTTTAAACCCCATAAGTATAGCCTAACACGTTTCATGCTTACCCAGCACTTAATCATGGAAACAAGTATTGCCAAACAATAGCATATATATAATGTTCAAACCAAACCCCAAAATATCATTAGTTACATTACAAATATCTACACATCCTGGTATATCCCTTACTCAATTAACATTTACAACACATGATATATTCAGTATACATTGCAGGGCCTTATAGGTGAGTATATAAAAAGAAGTGTCTCCGGTGGAAACGGGCAAGGGTGGACACAAGCTAAAGTTTACTGCAAACTATGGCCCATCTCCAAGTGTTTAGCCACAGGTTTATTAGTTATGCCACTTCTAAAGGCTGTGCTTATTGCTGATCAATGGACCTCCATGCACAGTCTAAGAGTCTGGTCAGTTATTCCAACATGTGATATCTCACCAGGGCATCTCACCAAATCCAACACTTGATATGACATCTAATCATAAAGCGTTTGCTCATTTGTGGGTGTAAGAAGGACTAACCTGGTGTCATGTATCTACAAACTGTGTTTAGCCCCCAGTATAACAGAGCCCCAGTATAAACACACCCATAGGTCTAGTATAATGATTATAACTCATACTAAATCCCAGGCCTCATTCTCTTTTTGTAGAGCCATGTGTCCCATCACAACGTTGTCCTTAAATTGGGCCCTCGTCTCATTAAATAGTCTTTCACCCCTGTGTTAAATAGAATTATTTAACACTCTATAGAATTGGGAAATTAATGGGCAGTGCTGAAGCAGGGCTTTTTTATCTGTGGGCTTCCAGTAAATGGCCCTGTACGACAACATTGTATTCACTAGGGGGGAGTAAAAGTACTTTGAATTTTAAAAGATAACACAGACTCAACCTCCCTCGCAGCATGCTTAAAATATTATCATGATAGGGTTGTGATAAGGAGATCAAAAGATTATGGGTAAACAAACATGTTTGGCTTTAATTTCTCCATAGTGGGAGATGTAAGCTCCACTGCAGGTGCAGGTTTGCACTGGGCAGGGCGTATGGCAGGAAGGTTACATGTCTGTGGACAGAACTCCAGTAAGAGTTGGGATAGGTTTTGCCAGTGCAAGGAGCCAAGGGAGCACTTGACACCTAGGGGCAGATGTATGAAGGGTCGAATATCGAGGGTTAATTAACCCTCGATATTCGACTAGGAACTAAAATCGTTCGACTTCGAATATCGAAGTCGAAGGATTTAGCGCAAATCCTACGATCGAACGATCGAAGGATTATTCCTTCGATCGAACGATTAAATCCTTCGAATCGAACGATTCGAAGGATTTTAATCCAACGATCGAAGGAATATCCTTCGATCAAAAAATCTCAGGCAAGCCTATGGGGACCTTCCCCATAGTCTAACATTGACTTCGGTAGCTTTTAGCTGCCGAAGTAGGGGGTCGAAGTTTTTCTTAAAGAGACAGTACTTCGACTATCGAATGGTCGAATAGTCGAACGATTTTTAGTTCGAATCGTTCGGTTCGAATTCGAAGTAGTAGTCGAAGGTCGAAGTAGCCCATTCGATGGTCGAAGTAGCCCAAAAAACACTTCGAAATTCGAAGTTTTTTTAATTCGAATCCTTCACTGGAGCTTTGTAAATGTGCCCCTTAGTCTCTTGGTCAAGAGGAAAGCCAGAAATCTGAGCAATCCACAAAAACAGTAGTGAGTTCAGGGCTGACCTCAAGAAATTTTTTGTAGCACCCAATAGGCAGGATGTATTTGTATGATTTGTTGAAATAAACTGACTTAAAGTGAAGAAAGTGACAGTTGTGGATCTTGCAAACTTACATATGGTGGAGGATGCGGGCAAGAGTTTGCTAGGAAAAGGTCTATATAAATACACCAATTAACCCTCACAGTAATGATGCTCTGAGTCCTCTGTCAATCTTCTATTGTGTACTCATGGGCTTCTGTATCAGACTTTCTGTTTTCAGCTTAAACCTCCAGGACTAGGGCTTGAGCATGCTCAGTTTGTTCCTCTCTCCCTCTCCCCTCCCTGCTGTAATGTGAGCCCAGAGCTATGAGTGAGCAGGAAGAGACTGAGGCAGGAAGTGATGTCACACCAAACCAATATGGCTGCTATCCAAAACAAACAGAGAGAGCTTCTAGAGCTGTTTACTCAGGTATGGTAAAGCATTCTGCAGAATAAATATAGTGTTATAGCTTGCACTGTTGTGCCTAATCTATTGGCAATAAGCTGCCTTGCTAGCTTTTTTTCTCCTCTAAAGGCAAGGCTGAAGGTGGGCCAAAAACAGTGAAGTTGGGAAAAAAAGTGTACCATGAGTTTAAATTAGTTTAATGTTGTTTGTTGTGGTTACTGTGAGACTGTGTGAAGTAAATGTGGGCTCAAACTTATGTTGAGAATCATATGAGAGGTGTTAAATCATTGCTCCGTGATTCAGGAGCTCAGAAATGCTGAAAGTCTGCTATCGAGTCCAGGGCAATGAAAGTGGAGAACTGATTCAGTTTGTATATGCAGTGGCCAGAGTAGCAGATATGAGCAAGCAAAACAGAAAAGCTACTGTGAAAGCAGTATCTAGCAGTATCCAAGCTGCTTCTTCAGTTCAACAATGGTTCCATTGAACTTATTCAGTTGGTGTTGACTGAAACTTGCAGAGGTGTGAAAGTGGGATACAGTCAAGATGGTACCACAATTTATTGAGGCAGGTGTTAATCTTTCAAAATACATGACTGGAAGTTTGAATTGTTCTGAAGCCACCAGGGTAAGGATGTCAAAGCAGCATTGTACGTTAATGACAAAAGGTATTGCAGGCTACGCAATATGTTGGCGCTATATAAATACATGTTAATAATAATAATCCTCCTCGGCTTAGGGATGGTTTTTCCAGTTCGGCAGAAGAGGCCTCCTTAGCACCTCTTTTAAACCATCTGTCCTCTTTATCCAAAATGTGCACATCGCCGTCCTCAAAGTAGTGTCTTTTTTCCTTGAGATGTAGATACACTGCCAAGTCCTGAGGCATTAGCCCTTCTATGTTGGACCATTCTCTTACAGAGCAGTTGTTTTGTCTCCCCAATGTATAGATGGGAGCACTCCTCACTGGACAGCATAGACCGCATTGCTTTTCATGTGCTTTGCTGTTGGGTCTTTAGGGTGTACCAACTTCTGCCAGGGTGTTGCTGCATTTGAAAAACACAGGAATGTGATGTTTCTTGAAAATTCTCCTATATTTTTACAGAGTTCAGGCCACATATGGGATGATTATGTATCTTTGCCTGCTATGCTCTTCCCCTCTAGTTCTTGGTTTGGTATTTTTGCTTGGCTTTGTTTTTACTCGATTAAGGCCCAGACCAGGTATTCAGAGCTCCTTTGAGATGTTTGTATTCTTTCTCTTTCGCTTCTGCACTGGTTGCCAAAATTTCAGCCTGATGGTGTAGAGTCCTTACAATCCTCAGTTTCAGAGGATTCCAGAGGGTGAATGATTGGTATAAGTAGGTTTCCTGTATACTTCAAATTCAGGTTCCTAGTAATGTGTGGGTCTAGACCCTCAGGTCTTGTGGGTATTGGGCCAGCACGCACATCGCTACAGGTTCCCCCCCTCTTTGATGACTAGACATCTTTTACATCTTCCCTAGTGAGCTTGATATTTTTCATCCACCAAGTTTATTTGTTGAGTGAAAGCTGGAGTCTTCTGTGCTTTAATTTTGACCCAGGTGTCGTCCACGTATCTGAACCAATGACTTGGTGCTGTTCCCTTGAAGGTATTCAGGGCTTTCATTTCCACTACTTCCATGTAAAGGTTCTCTACGATTGGAGATACAAACGAACCCTTGGCACAACCATGTTTTTGTCGATAAAAGTCTTGAAGTAATTGGTATTAAGGCAAGGGTCCAGTAAGACACTTATGACTAAGTACCAGACGGTACGAAACACGTAGAGTGAATTATTGGAAGGTCAGTATGTACCTTTTTTTTACTATGTATATTTAATATAACTTTTTGACTTTTTTATATATAGCGGCTTCCAGGATATAATTTTTTGAGTAACGGGTCCAGTATTCTGGGTTCAGCTTTGTCCTGCTGCTGAGGGTGGTGCATTGTATCAGCTGTTTCCTCACTGTTCCAATTGCCTCAGATGTGGGTATTCATGTGACTAGAGATGTCAAATCATAGGACCCCATTGGCCCACTGGTCTCCAGTTTTACCTCATGCACTTTGTTGGCAATGTCCATGGAGTTCTGAATGTGGTGTAGTGTGTTGCCAAATAACTGAGCTAAGGTGTTGGCCACATATTTAGTGATGTTATAATGTGAAAGCAAAGTGTTTACTGAATAAGTCTCTTGAAGATTCAGAATTGCTTTCATGAAAAGTCTTTAGCAGAAAATGGCGTGAATTGTGTGACTAAACATGAAACTGATGTTGGAGTTGATGGGGCATAGACATGTGAAAAAAAGGTGGCTCACAGCCCAAGGGAATTAACACTAAACCAAACTTCCATGTACAGCAATGGTTAAATAGAATGAAACTGACAGTAAGAACTCCAGTGCCTTACTGAGATGGTTCAGTGGTTGCAAAAGGGACTATGTAAGCATTTATCATACAGAGTTTTGAATTTGCACTTGTTAAACTGCTGGATATGAATCATAACTTCAGATTGTAAACTCTACCTTCCAAGCGATAAAATGTATTTCCTGACTCTCCTTGATTCTGTTCCCATACGACTGGAAAAGATACAATGTGATGTGGCGGAAGAAGCCTTTTCTATCCTTGAGATGTTGTCCCATACACATAGTAGAGCCCTATTACAGACTAGAGAGCTGGGGGGGTGCTTATAATGGTTCTTGTGCATCCAAGTGCAGAGAAGAGCTATAGCCATGCCAAATGTTGCTAGAAAAAAAAGCTTTGCCAGAATTATCAGAAAGGTTAAATCATCAGGGCAAGGCGTCAACAGAAAGTATATTCCTGTGTTTCACACATCTAATAGCAAAGGGAACTATATCATGCCATCTCTACCCTTACTAGTAAAGGTACTGGCCTATAATGAGAGTGTATCCTTGGTGGGAAGTGTACCAGTTGTAAAGAGTGAAGGTGCTGTGACCTCCCAAGAGGTTGGGCATCAGTGGCTTATGCCTACCTGGACAAGGCTTTTAAAGAGAAAGAAAGCCCACTTGGACAGTCTCAAATAGAAAGCAAAGAGAGAGAGAGACTTGCTTCAGAGGCTGAAAAGCCCAGTAGTCAGCTCTGTGACAGAGCTACAGAAGGAGGGGGCTGACCTGACTTGTTGAGGCTCGTTGAGGTCTCAAACCTTCACTGCAGACACATGTGATCAATGTGCTAAGGCAATCGACAAAAGACTGATGCCAAGGAGTACAGACTGTGAGGAACAGATAAGAAGAGACACTGCAGAAAGAGCAAGATTGGAGGTACAGTTGGACAGCCTTTCCCAGTCACATGGAATGCTGGAGAAACTACTGTGTGATAGCAAAGCCCAGGAAGAAGATTTGGAGCAATACATACCAATACAGGCCAAAGCAATGGAGCAGCTTTAGGCTCAACTAAAATCCAGTGAAACAGAAGAAAAGTTATCTGAGGATGGCTCCAGTACCCAGAATTAAAGTCTGTAGGGTATACTCCGAGTATTGAGTTAACTCCAAGATGGGTGACTTTGAACTACAAGTTAAACCGTGCCAGTGAAAGTATGTTGGTGGTGTAGAGGACCAAGGAGGGTTGAGAACAACCCAAAACAATGACTGCTGGAATATATGATCTGTGCCTATGCTCTGTGATGAGAACTGTGATGGTGAAGAGTAATGATAAACCCAGAAAGTCAGTGAGAGACTGAGGTCATGTATGAATGTCAGTGTGATCAAGTGTATCCAATATGGCTCCTTAGCTACAAAATGGATGTACTGATATTAGTTGGAGTCAAGGGAACAACCAGAGTTGAGGTAATTAATATGGATATATCAACATTAGTTGGAGACAAGGGAACAACTGGAGTTGAGGTAATTAACACATCAATTTATAAACATGTTTATCAAGGAGGAAGCTCATACCTCATTCACATGGTTATAATTTTAGGCATACAACTATTGTGTTTATTCTCATGGTCACAGTTCTGGGCGTATGGCCATTATTTTGGTATATGTCCACAATTAAGACCAAATTCTGTTATGACTGATTATTTTATTGTTACATTAGTATAAAAAGAGAACTCAGTTAAGGGGCCTTTGGGCCTTCATCTACAAGCAGACGTGTTATGCAGATCCTTGCCGGATTTATTTGGCTTTGAGAGTTCGCTGTACTTGCCCCGGGGTCCCCCAGCTGAAGTTCCTCTCAAAAGTCTGCCAAGGAAAGCTCGGCTAGACATTGTGTTGTGTTCAATCGGTGATGTATTAATTTACTTACAATATATTATTCTTATCTAATATTGATCAGTGTGTGCATGTGTTCTATTTCTATCCCTACACGTGATAAGTCTGCCAAGGGAAGTTTGTGGCAAGACAGAGTTTTGATATGACAACCCTCATGATGGTTAAGTCCCTAGAGCAAGCAGTAGGATGGCTTATCATGTTCAACATAACAGTATTTCTTCAGCGTTGCTTAGCAGAAATTTTTTATTTAGTAAAAATGATAAATTTATAATAATCATCATCAGTTCAAGCCACAATCAAATTAATTTCAGGATATCCACCACCAATTATCAAATAAAGAGTTCATCAATCTTCGGCTTTACTCAAAAGTTTCTTCCATCCCATGCATTAAATCGAGTCCAAAGGCAGACTGAGGAGAATTGACAAGTTATAACAAATTTATTACTGAGCACATTGCTGCCCTGGCCTTGGCTAGTATTTTACTGACCAGACTGGTGAACCACCAATTGGCAACCCTAAAAATAGACAGTAGACAAAATAGTCTTTTGCTCTGGACCAGCTTGTATCTCTAGGGTTCACCTACATCAGAAGGCACAGCTCACCCACTCACTCACTTATTTACTTACTTACTCACTCACTCACTCACTCACGAGACTATGGTTGAATTGTATGAAGTGGCAATTCAACAAAATGTCAATTTATTTATGAATCTAAAGGACAATGGGTAAGGTCAATATCTGCTCTTCTTGACAATCTCATGGCCTTCTTTAACCAAGTCTACACCATAAACACAAGCCTAAGACAAGCAGTACCTGGACAAACAAATCAGAATGTTGGATGCAGGTTTGCAATAGAGAAGTCTGAAATGAGTGCAGAGTCATCTTGTTTCTCCAGGGCTGTAGCCACATCTTGGCTTTTTCTTGCCTCATATCAGCAGTTTTAAATCCCCAATGGGTATTAATAATCCATTCTGTGTGAGGCACATGAAGAAATGGGAATTTTCTAGGAAGTAAAAGAAACTCAAGAATCATCATATTGTCTTCTCCCCATCTCTTTCACTTCTCTCTTTGATGGAAAGAAACCATGTTATTTGCATTCGAAGAATGTCTATGAACTATTGCATTTAGGCTGCATCTGGGGCAAGGGGGGCAAATATGAAGGTGGAAAGAGATTCCGTTTGCCAGTTAAAGTGGGGGAGACACAATTCTTAAATTGAGAAAACTCAAGTGTAATCGGTTGTGCCAATTTGTTAGGTTCCCCCTTGATTTATTGTTGCACCCAGCTACTGTTTTTCTTCTCTAAAAAACATCCCTGATTGGGGTTCTTTCACAGTATAGTCATTTTTCTGATTGGACGGGAATCCAGAAAGGGTCCCTGGGAGACTTAAAGGAGAACTAAACCCTAAACCTGAATATGGCTAAAAATGTCCTATTTTATATAGTGAACTTATTGCACGAGGCTAAAGTTTCAGCTTGTCAATAGCAGCAATGATCCAGGACTTCAAACTTGTCACAGGGGGTCACCATCTTGGAAAGTGTCTGTGACACTCACATGCTCAGTGGGCTCTGATTGGCTGTTGAGAAGCTAAGCTTAGGGCTCGTCACTAATTATCCAGCAGCAGAAAATGAGCTTCCCTGGCTGTAATATAAGCTGATGCTACAGGTTTGCTGATTATTCAATTCTGATGCTAATTGCACTGGTTTCTGTGCTGCCATGTAGTAATTATGTGTATTAATTACTAATCAGCCTTATATTGTGACATTTCTATTCTATGTGTACTGTATATTGTGAGTGGCTCCCTAAGCTCAGTAAGTGACAGCAGCACAGAGCATGTGCAGTGAATCGGCAGAAAAGAAGATGGGGAGCTACTGGGGCATCTTTGGAGACACAGATCTTTACTGCTAAAGGGCTGTGGTTGCCTTGGGCTGGTACAGAAGCACAAAACATCATGTACAACATTTCTACCTACTTTTTTAGTTGAACTTTCCTTGTCCTTTAAAGGCAGAGCGACTGGTTGAACGTGGGAGAAAATTCCAGAGAAGGGGTGCAACCCTAGTGGTTGGTGAGTATCTGGGGTGAGTTCTGAGATGTAGGGCAGAGTTATGAACTTTAGATGTGAATCAAATCTGTGTGTGAATGGTCACCTTTTTTTTACCAAAATCTTTTCTTAGCTACTACTGCTCCTCATGGAACATTTGCACCTTGTGTCCCCGGTGGTCCCCAGCCAGACAGCAGGACAGACAGACAGGGGCCCCATCCTCAGTGCAGAGATAGCGGGGCAGTTCCCTGTGTGCGGAGCAGTGTGTGAGGCCGGGGGAAGCGCTGGGTTCAGATGAGACATGTTCTGCTGACTTGCTGTGCTTGGGTACACAGAAGGGGTCGTGCTCAGGGGGAGGCACAAGTAATGGCACTATGTTACACAATGTGTTATTCTTTCTCAGTTCCTTCTCTCTCATACATCTCACTCCACATTCAGGGCAGAAAGGATATTCCCCCATGTTCTTATGCTCTTCCCATGTTCTCTCAATACAGACCAGACAGAAGTTATGGCCACACGGCAGAGTTACAGGCTCTGTATAAATCTTACAGCACACGGAGCAGCTCAGTTTGTCTCTCAGTCCTGCACCCACTTCCACTGGAATAAAAAACAAAAATAAATCACAGGACATTGTAATTCTCTTAAATTGCCATAGGGTACTAACAACTGTAGGCTGCTTTAAGGGATACCGTTATGGGAAAACACGTTTTTTCCAAACACATCAGTTAATAGTGCTGCTCCAGCAGAATTCTGCACTGAAATCCATTTCTCAAAAGAGCAAACAGATTTTTTTATATTCAATTTTGAAATCTGACATGGGGCTAGACATATTGTCAATTTCCAAGGTGCCTCCAGTTATGTGACTTGTGCTCTGATAAACTTCAGTCTCTCTTTACTGCTGTACTGCAAGTTGGAGTGATATCACCCTCCCCCATCAGCCCATAAGCAGTATAGGGTTTTTTTTTCTAATGCACAGTTTTCTTCCTTTTCATTTACCTTGAATATTTCTTATCTCTGAAGCCTCATTCAGCAGCTCCACCTTGTGGCCCCGGTGCTCCCCAGCCAGACAGCAGGACACACAGACAGGGGCCCCATCCTCAGTGCAGAGAAATCTCAGCAGCTCCTGGTGGGCGGAGCATCTTGCGGCGGGTTCAGTTAATTCATGTTCTGGTGATTGGCTGTGCTGTGTCACATGATCCTCACACATAGAGGTGGCACAGTGCAGGCAGGATTTAGTTGCTGGTACAGCTGAGGGGACAGCTGAGTGGAGACAGTAAGTGCAGAAGTCCCTGGGGCCACTGTGTTCCGGCTGAGTAAAAATAAACTTCTGCACAATTTTACTCAGCATCTGGTTCCTCTTCAGTTTTGGACTTCTCCTGTATGTCTGTCTGCACAGAGGGCAGGAAGGATCTTCCTCTATGTTCCTCTGCTCTTCCCATGTTCTCACAATACAGACCAGACAGAAGTTATGGCCACACGGCAGAGTTACAGGCTCTGTATAAATCTTACAGCACACGGAGCAGGTTAGATTGTCTCTAAGACCTGAATAACGCATCACTGAGCAGAGACAAAAACAAAACTGGAATTGAAACCTATCCATGGAATCCTGTGTTTGTATCATATACCCCATGGGGCAGAAGAATAACTCAGTATCACTGTTTATCACTGCTGGTTCCTACTCCTGAATACCAACACATGTCAGTGAGCAGAATACAGGCTTTTGTATGAAATACTCTGATCCACTCCCACCTCCTCTCCCCTGTGTCACCCTGTAATGTCTCCCCTTATAGACTGACCCACTCCCACCTCCTCTCCCCTGTGTCACCCTGTAATGTCTCCCCTTATAGACTGACCCACTCCCACCTCCTCTCCCCTGTGTCACCCTGTAATGTCTCCCCTTATAGACTGACCCACTCCCACCTCCTCTCCCCTGTGTCACCCTGTAATGTCTCCCCTTATAGACCCACTCCCACCTCCTCTCCCCTGTGTCACCCTGTAATGTCTCCCCTTATAGACTGACCCACTCCCACCTCCTCTCCCCTGTGTCACCCTGTAATGTCTCCCCTTATAGACTGAGCAGCTCCCTGTTTATATCCAGCACTTCAGAACCTTTATGCATCAGTCTTTTCTACTAGTATTGTATTATTTTATCCTTCAGCCCTACTGGTATATACAGTGGATTTAATGGTCTATTTCCCAACTTGTACCTCAATGTTAAGAAGAGTGAAAAGTTTACCTTGTAGAATTCTGAGCTTCTCTTTAATTTGTTCAGGTTTCTCTTTCAGCTTCTTCATCCGGTGCCCCCGGTGCTCCGAGACACAACCCACACAGATACGGACGTTCTCCTCCCGGCAGTAATAGCCCAGGGGCTTTTGGTGAGTGGAGCAAACTGTATCATTAAAGAAGACGCTGGAGTCCATCATTATGTGTTCTGTTGACTTGCTATGTATCCGCACATGATAATCACACAGACAGGCCTCACACAGGAGACAACATTTAGCAGCGGGTACAGGGGGGGGCACAGTAAGTGCAGAGGATCCCAACACCCTCCTGCTCTGGGTTAGAGGGAAATAAAATCTCCAGTATGTCCCCCAGTGTCTTGTCTACTCTCAGCTCAGGCCTTGTGCTGTATGTCTCCTCACATTCAAGGCAGGAGGGTGGATCAAGAAATATGTTCCCCGTAATATCCCAGGCTTTCTCGATACAGATGAGGCAAACGTTATGGCCACACAGCAGAGTTACAGGGTCCGTATAGATCTTCTCACACAGGTAGCAGGTTATATCAGATCTCACCCCAGCAGCCGCCATCACTAAAAATAGGAACAGGGAATAAAACATAATGGTGATATGGGTTTATGAATTGTTGGATATGTTTTACGATACCTTTGTTTCTAGTAGATGCCATATGTAAAGTTATTGGTAGGACTGTAGAATTATAAGAAAGTCAGTACCTCAAATAGTAATCAAATTATAGGGAAAAGGCTTAGTTATAAAGCATCTGTTGGACATTATAGATCCATAAAGTATTGATAAAGTGTAATTCTTTCTGTCTTGGCTTAGTTCTCCTTGAATGGTATGTATGGAGGGGATGTAAGGAGTTACCATTCCCACATTTTACATGAAGTTCTTGGTTACTAGGATGTGCCCTGGGGTAGATACTGTTTATCTTCCCATTGGCCCATGGCTGGTATAAATAGTTTGGGATCCCTGGTCTGTAAAAAGTCAGTGGAGCACATGGTTCTGTCTCTTTGGACTTCACTTACTGGTAGGGGTAGATCCTGCTGGATAGCCTGAGGCAGGAGGCCTCATCAGGAGCTTGGGTTGTGCATGGCCTCATCATACATCGAGAAGAGTTTGTGCCCTAAGGTTACTAAACACTGTAATTGGGCCATGTAAATGAGGAGAAGCAATTGATAGGCTAGCTACACTAGAACAATCTAGGTGTTACACAGGACTAACTAGTGGAGCAGTTTGGTGTGATAGAGTTTTCAGGATGAGACCCACCAGACTGTAGGGGCTCAAGCAGTTGCAGGTTAACTCAGCCCAAAAGTGCAGGTCACAATCTGGGCAAGGAATTGGACTAGGGATTGATCAGGGATATGGACATGGCCTGAACTGGACATACAAAGGGACAAAGTTAGGGCAAATTGGGATGCAGTGGTCCAAGAACTGAGAGGGTAAATAAGGGCATAAGAGTAAGTGACTTCTTACTGCAAACCTGGGTCTCCATAAGCAGCTCCACCTTGTGGCCCCGGTGCTCCCCAGCCAGACAGCAGGACACACAGACACGGGCGCCATCCTCAGTGCAGAGATATCTCAGCAGCTCCTTATGTGCAGAACATTTTGTGTCCTCAAATAAAGCTGTAGGTTCAGTAAATACATGTTCTGCTGAGTTGCTGTGTTCCTGCACACGTGTAGCACACAGAGAAGCCTCACAGTGCAGGCAAGAGTTAGCAGCAGCTACAGAGGAGTCACAGTAAGTGCAGAAGATCCCAGTCCTGCCATGATCTGGGTCGGTTGTATGGAATTGTTCTGCTATGTTACATAGAATCACGTTTCTGTTCAGTTCAGGCCTTTTCCCATATATGTGTCTACATTCAGGGCAGGAAGGATCTTCCTCTATACTCTTCTGCCAGTCCCATGTTCTCTCAATACAGACCAGACAGTAGTTATGGCCACACGGTAGAGTTACAGGCTCTGTATAAATCTCCCGGCACACGGAGCAGCTCAGCTCATCTCTTACTCCAGCCGTCGCCATCACTGAAACTGACAGTTGCATTGACCCTCCCACAGCCCCTGGGGTATTAAACTCTGCCCCTGACAGTCTACCTGGGAATGTACAGCCCTTTTATCACCTGTAAGGTTGTGGCTTTCCCAGTGAGTACAATGCTATACATTCCTGTTGTAAAGATCACTAGAGGCATATATACATATATATATATATATATATACAAGCTATACTGGTTCTTTAGGTAACAATTCTGTAACAGGATCACATACACAGGACACCTCCATTGTTAGAGAGATCTCATTGTGCTGTGTTTAAACTTATGATTATTGTTCAGACATAACATACTAGAGCTATAGCAACAACAGATACATTCCCATGCATAGTAACATCATACATAGTCACTCCAGGACTAGAGACCTCTCTTCTATTGAGTTTTGAGTCTAAACAATAAAAGACTTGTCTGACATCCCATTGCCATTTCCAAGTTTTCTTTTTCAGGAAAGGGGGGTTGCGGTTGTAGTGGGGGTCAAAAATTTTCTGGATTTTCCACCTGAAAACTCCCATTTTTTCAGGTTTTTGCCCAAAACCACTAAAAATTATCGCACGAAACCCAGCACAGATCAAAAAATCTATGGAGCTTCTCCCATTGACTTATATGCAACCACTGCAGGTCTGACATGCCGGATTTTCGGATTCAGACTTTTCCCATCCTTGGGGTATAATAAATCCCGAAAAATTAGTGGGTTTTCTTTTTCATTAAAACTCTGATTTTATACTAAAAAAACACAAATTTTTGAGTTTTGGCTTTCGGAGTTTAAAGGGGTACTGTCATGGGAAAAAACATTTTTTTCAAAATGAATACGTTAATAGTGCTGCTCCAGCAGAATTCTGCACTGAAATCCATTTATCAAAAGAGCAAACAGATTTTTTTATATGCAATTTTGAAATCTGACATGGGGCTAGACATATTGTCAATTTCCCAGCTGCCCCCAGTCATGTGACTTGTGCCTGCACTTTAGGAGAGAAATGCTTTCTGGCAGGCTGTTGTTTTTCCTTCTCAATGTAACTGGATGTGTCTCAGTGGGACCTGGATTTTACTATTGAGTGTTGTTCTTAGATCTACCAGGCAGCTGTTATCTTGTGTTAAGGAGCTGCTATCTGGTTACCTTCCCATTGTTCTGTTGTTTGGCTGCTGGGGGGAGGGTGATATCAGTCCAACTTGCAGTACAGCAGTAAAGAGTGATTGAAGTTTATCAGAGCACAAGTCACATGACGGGGGGCAGCTGGGAAATTGACTATATGTCTAGCCCCATGTCAGATTTCAAAATTGAATATAAAAAAATCTGTTTGCTCTTTTGAGAAATGGATTTCAGTGCAGAATTCTGCTGGAGCAGCACTATTAACTGATTCATTTTGAAAAAAAATTTTTTTCCAATGACAGTATCCCTTTAAGAAATACCCCCCTTAGATATTTAACAACACCTACTTTTCCAAACACAAACTGGTATGTTAGAGAAACTCTAAAAGGCAACGCGTTACTTCAAGAAACCAACCAATTTATTCAGGACACAACGCAGGAATCAAACGCCGAAGTCGCCTCCCAGGAGTCGCGCAATTAACGGGCTTTTGGCATCTTACAACAGATAAAGAATTCAACCTGTGAATCTTAGTAAATGTTCTCCGACATTCTATGCAAGACCAAGTAAATAATGTTAAAATATTAATGTTAAAATGATAACTGAATTGAGTGTGAGGAGAATGGTCTGATCCCAGGAAGGAGCATTAGAGTGGCTTCCCCCGTAGTCTCACAGGAATGGTTGAGCCCAGGAAGTTATAAAAGGCGGCTGTGTAAGTGTCACTTCCTGAGCTGAGGCAGCTGTGAGGAGAATGGGTGTGAGTGGTCTCAGTGGGTAAATGAATTGACCACACTATATCTATACTGTCTGAGCAACTGAATGTAACATGAGATTAGGAAATGTCTGATAAAGAGGCTCCTGTACAAGCTCATTTGTGGCCCCTATAATTTCCCACAGACACTTAAAATCTCTTTCATGAAGTAAATGTTCCCTTAAATGTGAAGCGACGTGAGGAGCAGGAAAGTGGAAGTTCCAGTCCGAATTGTCTCCAATAACAACAACAACGTGGCTGAGAGGCGAGACAATAAGAACAATAGTGCAGCACCATTTTCACTACCACCTTCCCTACACACGCACGCTAACTGTATGCTGGGAAACTGTCATTATGGCGCCATAAGGAGAAGTCTAGTCAACTGCCAGATCCAGGCTGGGGCTCAGACTGACACAAAAGGGCGGGAATTCCCTCTAAAGGGCAGGGGTGTGGCCAGGTCAATGCAAGGGGTCCCACTAGTGCTGCTCAAGAAACACCCAACCTGTGACCCCCACATCTGGCTTCCCCCCTCCTTTTATAGACCCACGCCGCCCTGCCAATGACGTCACAAAAGTGGTGGGGCGGGCGCACGTCTATAAAACTGTCAGTCAGAAGCCGCCAATGTAAGGTCACAAATGGTGCAGCAAGGTCAGTCTGAACCTGTCCAACCCCTGGGAAACCCACTGGTATTGGGCCATCCTGTACATCATTGGGTCCCACAACTTAATGACTAAAGGAAACGGGGCAGCAATGAAAGAGTTAAATCTGTGCATACAAATGGTAAATGCATCTCTATTTACTTTGCATTCCCTCAAAAATTGTGCCCAAAGGGGACCCTTAATCCAAGCAGGGGAGTAATTGCCCATTTCCTGGGTCACAGAATGACTCAGAGCTATCCCAGCGTTTGCCACTGGATGGCAGTGTGTTCTGATATGTGGCTCTATGGGGTTTTTTTTTTGCCAGACTCAGAGGCTTCTGACAGTGGGGCTCATTTATAAACAATGGGCAAATTTGCTCCTGGGCAATAACCTATGGCAACCAATCAGATGATTGCTTTCAGTGTTCAACCTGCAGCTGACTGAAAAGAGCTAGTGACTGATTGGTTGCTATGGGTTACTGCCCAAGTGCAAACTTGCCCAGTGTTTATAAATGAGCCCCAGTGACTCTCCTAAGTAAAGTAGAGACATCTGTGGAGCCATCTGAGTGAGGACTAGTGAGGAGTAACTAGATCTTGTAATAGTCTCTAGGAGAGCCAGTCAGGCTTAGGGTTACCTGTACTGAGCAGCTTTGAGCTCAACCAAGAAGTGAATGAAGAGATTAGGGGGTAAATTTATCAAAGAGTGAAGTTGCGCCACTAGAGTGAAATTCCGCAGCTACCAATTCATTTCTATGGGATTTTGAAAGGCGGATTTATCAATGGGTGAAAGTGAAAGTTCACCCTTTGATGAATACACCTTTAAAAATCCCATAGAAATGAATTGAGAGCTGCGGAATTTCACTCTAGTGGCGCAACTTCACTCTTTGATAAATATACCCCTAGATCTCAAGGTCATTGTGTCCTAGTCAGGGAATCCGGAGAACCAGAGACAGGTAATAGGGACTGAGATAGATCCCCCGAGGTAAGTGTCCTCTGAGGAAACAGGAGAAACTCAGGACAGATGGATATTCCTCTCTTAAACACTATTACAGGGAAGACTCAGCAATTGATCTGTGAGTTTAGTTAATCATACAACTTATATATATATAAATACTCTGTATGTATCGCATTGCTGCTCTCCCATGTGGATCTCTAATAATCACTGTATGGCTACTGGAATTGTATAATTAAAGGGCAGTACATCTGTTTGTGCAATAAGAGTGCAATTAATTGGGCTTTGTGTTGAATATGATGTTTTCTGTAGAAAATGAAGATTTCACTGGAGAGCTAATTTAGTGACAGTGAAGACGTTTATTCAAGATGCATTTAGCACTACATGTTTCGGACCTCTAGGGTCCTTCTTCTGGTCCAGTTATGATGTTTTCTGTTATTTCTTGTGCTAAACTGAGAAATTGAGGTTCCCTGCTTTTAATGAGTCAGCAATTGCGCAGTTGCTCTTTAAAGCAAATCAGACAGTGTTGTGACATGTGACATCCAATTCTTTAGCAGTGGCACGGGGGGGTCATAAATGGTGCGTATGGAGCCACCTCAGCGGGGGTGATCCTGGGGCTGCCCGCCCTGCTGCCCCAAGTTAACACATCAGCGTTCTAGCTGGTCAAAGGGGGGCAGCATCACTAGTGCAATGTAGTGATGGGGTGCTTCACTGAAAATTCACCAAGGGGCCGATTCACTAAATTCGAGTGAAAACTTTGAATTTCGAAGTATTTTTTGGGCTACTTCGACCATTGAATGGGCTACTTCGACCTTCGACTACGACTTCGAATCGAAGGATTCGAACTAAAAATCGTTCGACTATTCGACCATTCGATAGTCGAAGTACTGTCTCTTTAAAAAAAACTTCGACCCCCTACTTCGCCATCTAAAAGCTACCGAACTCAATGTTAGCCTATGGGGAAGGTCCCCATAGGCTTTCCTAAGTTTTTTTGATCGAAGGATATTCCTTCGATCGTTGGATTAAAATCCTTCGAATCGTTCGATTCAACGGATTTAATCGTTCGATCGAAGGAATAATCCTTTGATCGTACGATCGCAGTATTTATGCTAAATCCTTCGACTTCGATATTCGAAGTCGATGGATTTTAATTCCTAGTCGAATATCGAGGGTTAATTAACCCTCGGTATTCCACCCATAGTGAATCAGCCCCCAAATGTCGAAAATTTGGCGAACTGCAATTTGATCAACAAAAAAAAAATTTTTTGATACCCATTAGGGTCTATGGGCGTCATTTTCGCTGGAATACTTGCCGAAAAATTTTGCACTAGTGGAGCCAAATTTCCGGGTTACAACAGAAATGTATCTTTTTGAGTTACAAGAAGCGGCTTTTTGCTTCCCCTTGTAACTGGCCACTCGCCTTGCCCTGAACCTCAGTACTGATTACTTTTTCAATGAAAAATACTGCACCTGAATTTTGCTTTTTTTTTTTTATAATTTCCTATACGTCTTCTGCAAAAAACTGGGTGCAGCTTAGAATGTGAAGGTATTCAGTATACAGAGTGGGGGGTTAACTCACGATAAGACCTGTAAGAAAAGCACTCTATAAAAAACCAGGAACACATGAAACTGATTTTTGCTTCTGTGCAGAACAAAACAAAATTCCCTAACCCAAAATAAATAGCATTACCATGTGATTTGTGCTTCTGAGTAGGGTAAAACAGAATAGGGTGATCTGTGGGTGCTTTCTATTGGGCTGTCCTTACTTGGTGTCCAGATCAAATGGGAAGTTAGTTTCATTATGAGTCATTTATGTGCTTCTCTTCCTTGGATTTAGGTTTGGGGGAGATATAAGGGAAGGTTGGGCTTCTCTTCTCCTGCAGTGTTTTAAGGCTGTGTGAGCTGTCGTATAGGAGCAGAGTGTTGGCTCAGCTTTTACTTGGGTGGGGAGATCTGTGGTGCTCCAGACTGGGAGTATAGTTTATGCTGGAACAGAAGAGATACAGGGAGAGGAATTATTGTGGAAACACATAAGAGCCCCACCACCAAATTCTCTCCTAACCCCCTGTAATCAGAAACCAGCATAGAGCCCAGTATGCCCAGTAGCTGGAAGAGTTCCACATCTATGGCCCAGAGCAGGAAAATCCTGTTGGGATTGATCCATCACATTGAGAAGTTGTGCAACATGGCAGATCCACTCACTACCGGAACCAGAATCACATGGAGATGAATTTTTGGAGCTGAATTTGGAGATTATGAGACCCCAGAGAGACATTTAGATGTGGAAATGATCTCAGACACATTGTCTCCCCCGGGGCTTTGTTCCTATGTTCAGGTCACTGTGCAAAGAGCATCCATCACCTTCTCCTGAAAGTAGAGAAATTACTGCTGCTTCTCTGTTGTTGCTCAAACTCAGAGACTCAACCCCATGGACACATCACTGGCTGCATTGGGCAGCACTGTATTCATGAGAGGCAGTGAATGGGGGTCCAGTAGTGGATAAATATGTGGGTCGCTGGCTGTGGCTTGCAGGTCAGGTCAGGTTTGGGTCTTATAAATTGCTTCTGAGCAGGACTGTAGCTCATACATCCTCGATACTTGTATTGTTTTATGAAACAGCTGCAGTTCCCGTTCCCAAGAAATTGTGCATTATACAGTATTGTCTAGCCAGGAGCAGATTCATACACAGGCTCCCCTAGTCCATAGTCTATATAGCCCAGTCTGATCAGGAGCCCATCAAACCTTTTTCAATTATTTTTTCTATTTTCTTTTAATATTTCTTTTTATTTGTGATGCTGGGTCCGGTCGAGTCCACCTGCTGGAAGTAGAAACAGTAACATTAAGCTAGAAGGGGGCCCTGTGTGCATGTAGCCTAGGGGCCACAGGTCATTAACCCACCACTGTCTCTAGCAGATTAAAGGACCAGTAACATCAAAAAAAAAATTCATTAGTATACATAGAAAAAAAACACCAAGACAAATTAAACTTATTAAGAAATAACTTACCTAAACTCTGCTTTCGCTCCTCTTCAGAAAAGGCGACACAGCAATGACATACCTCCCAACATTTTGGAAATAAAAAGAGGGACAAAAAAGTCGGTGCGCAGAGCACCAAGGATTTTTTTTTAACCACGCCCATCTTTGTGGCCAAACCCCCTAATTACCATGTTCATTATACAAAATTTGGCAGGTTATAAAGTTTGAACATATTTCTGTGGTTTTTTTTTCTGTGAGTCTTATTTCTCCCAAGGGACCTGTTATCTTATGTTATTACAATTACTTATTATGCTTATCTCAAAATGGTTACAAAAGTATCTTGTCTGCAACTGTGGCTGTTCTGGGCTCTCTGCCGAAAGACAATTAAGTTAGAAACATTGTTTCTTTTTCTGCCTGTTCAGTGCAGCCAAAATCGCGACTTTTCCAGTACAAATGAGGGACTGCGGGTTGAGCTGTCAAAATAGGGACTGTCCCTCTGAAAACGGGACAGTAGGGAGGTATCCATTGTGCGGCGCTTGATTTCTCCTCCCTGGCCTACAGTATATCTGCTATAAGGAAGGCAGGGAGGAGAAATCAAGCGCTGCACAATGGATCACCCGATTGCTTTCTGAAGAGGAGCGCAAGCAGAGTTATTTCTTAAAAAAGATTTTGCATTTTTAAAGTTTCATTTGTCTTGGTGGTTTTTTTATGCGACTAACATTTTTTTTTTAAATATATATAACCTGTTCTTAAGTTAAGTACCTAAGAGTGAAGGGGTTAAGCTGATGTGCAGTGTTGACGTAGAGCTCTGCAAACAGAGACTTTTGTTCAGTGATGAATGATGAAACCCAACCCATTATTTTTATCATGATTTCCTATGAAGCCTACAGCAGCACAACGCAGGAGTTCAACATCACGAGTCTCCTCTAAACTTTAGTTCATTGTTCAAGCAATGTCAAGTGATAGTCTTAGGGCAGAGCTAACCTGCGGAGCCTGCTGCGAGATCTATACCGACCCTGTTACCCTGCCTTGCGGCCATAGCTACTGCCGGGCGTGTATTGAGAAAACATGGAACTGGCAGAAGGGGATAGAGGAAGATTCTTCCTGCCCAGAATGCCGACAGACATACAAGAGACACCCTGAACTGAACCGGAACCTGAGGTTGCACAACATAGCAGAGCGATTCCGTCCGACTAACCCAGAGCAGGAATGTTCTGGGATCTTCTGCTCTTACTGTGACTCCTCTGTACCTGCTGCTAAATCCTGTCTCTACTGTGAGACTTCTCTGTGTGATTATCATGTGCGGGAGCACAACAAGTCAGAGGAACATGTCTTAGCTGACCCCAGAGCTTCCTTGGGCCACAGAAAATGCTCCTTACACATGGAACTGCTGACATATTACTGCACTGAAGATGGTGCCTATATCTGTGCATCTGGCCGACAGAGTGAAGAGCACAGGGAACACAAGGTGGAGACGGTCAATGAGGCCTCTAGGAAAAAGAAGGAAAAATTAAGTAGTATTCTTCTTAAATTGTCCCTGTCGATGAAAGAGACTGAGATACGGACTCTGAGGCTGAAGGAGCTCGGGAGAGAAGTGGCAGAAAAAGCAGCTGGTGAGACAGAGAGAGTCACTGCCCTGTTTAGAGACATCAGGGAACAGCTGGAAGCCCTAGAGAAGCGACTCCTGAGGGACATCTCCAGGCAAACAGAAAACATTTTACCCCGAGTTTCCGAACAAATCCAACAGCTGGAGATAAAGAAGGATGAGCTGTCCAGGAAGATCCATCACATTGAGAAGTTGTGCAACATGGCAGATCCACTCACTGTCCTACAGGAACCGGAATCACATGGAGATGATTTTTTTGGGGCTGAATTTGGAGATTATGAGACCCCAGAGAGACATCTAGATGTGGAAATGATCTCAGACACATTACTCTCGGGGTTATCTCTTATAGTCACTGGAATAAAGGAATGGTGGCTCTATGGGCAGGAGGCTACGGGTCTGATACTAGATATAAGCACAGCGGCCAATGATATATTTATATCACCAGATCTGAAAATTGCATCTTTTTCAAAAGCCAAGTTGTATTGGCCAAGAACATCAGAAAGATTTTGGAAATCTCAGGCTTTGAGCTGCAGGAGCTTTTCTTCAGGCCGATGTTACTGGGATCTTGAGGGCAGCAGAGAGTGGGCAGTAGGGGTGGCCTATTCCAGTATAGAAAGGCATGGAAATCAGTCCTGGATTGGGTTTAATGACAAGTCCTGGGGTTTATGTGTATGGAACAATAGTTATTCAGTGAGACATAATAGTGAAGTTACTGATTTATCTTATGTTCCTTCCTGTGGGATCATTAGGATCTCCCTGGACTATGAAATTGGTCTGTTGTCCTTTTATGAGCTGAGTGAGCCAATCAGACACTTATACACCTTCTCTGCCAAATTCACTGAGCCCCTCCATGCGGCATTCTGGGTAGGCATTGATAATGCTTGGGTGAGGATAATCAGCTGAGGGTGCAAGATTCTTGGAATTCAACTCAGAGCAGCATCTCTATGTAAAAGGGAAAGTTGAGTAATTCCATGTTGCATTATATTTATTGTCGAAAGAGAAGCAAAAGCAATGTTGAAAAGAATAATACAAAAGTAGTTGTCAGGAGAAAGAAAGAGGCTGATGTTCTTCTGCATAGGAAAGATGTGAGAAAGGTTTCCAATTTTATTCCTAAGCAGAAGAACATCAGCCTCTTTCTTTCTCCTGACAACTTCCTTGACTACTTGCTGGTCAGACTGGTGGGAAACTGACCAGCAGGTGGCGCTGTTGTAACAAAATTCATTCACATTAACAGTACATGTATCCCATAATATCTTGGAATGAGAAAAAAATAAATAATGAATGTATATTGAAAAAATAATTAGATTAGCCCCCTCATCAATTTTACATTCACTTATTTTAAAAGTTTACTTAGTCTTTAAGTATACCAGCAGCATCACTATAAACATATACTGTACTTTTCACTTTAATCAAAATATTACAAAAATGTCACAGCCTGTATAACAAACAGTTGAAGGCATAGAGTCACAAACATCAGTGTTGAATAGATAACATTAAGGACCTGGACACACGCATTTTTCGGTGCGGAAATTTGGCACACTTTTTAAAAAAGTCGACCGCCACGTTAATACGCTAACCTAGTGTGCCATTGCCGAAGCTTGAAACCCTTATCGTATTTACACAGTGATCAGCATTTTTAAAATCCGCACCACTTTTCCGCGTGGTAAAACGGCATGTGTGCCCAGGCACTAAGGGTCCATTTATTAAGCCTCAATATTTTCTGGTTCAGTTTTAAATAGGGATGCACCGACTCCAGGATTCGGTTTGGGATTAGGCCAGGATTCGGCCTTTTTCAGCAGGATTCAGATTCGGCCGAATCCTTCTGCCCGGCCGAACCAAATTCGAATCCTAATTTGCATATGTATAAATAGGTTGGTATGTGTGTGTGTGTGTGTGTGTGTGTGTGTATATATATATATATGCTGTGGGTTTTGTTTGGAGTGATTGAACGTTAGGTTGAAGCCTAACTACAGTAAGTAAAGCTGTACCCTGTCGGTGCTCCAGGTGCCAACTGCCTTATGCTCCGTTGGAAAGTTATCCCTCAAAGGGGCGGTACGTGACGTCAAAAGGGGCGGGCGTGATGTCAAAGGGGGCGGGGTCACGCAACGGAGACCCACGGACGCTAGAAGAGCCAAAAAAAAAAGGTAAGTTGCAGGGGATTGGGGGCAGGCTGAGGGCTCCTTTTGATCGTATTACAAATTTACCGGCAGCTACACTGCCGGTAAATTTGTAATACCGGCCCCGGCCTTGGCAGGTATTTTACCGGCTAGGTAAAATCCCTTCTGTGGCTCCTTGCAGTTTAATGTGGAGGGCAGAAGCTAGTGGTTGCTGGTGAGACTTTCAGGTCTAAAAAATATGGACGATTGACTGAATGCAGCCAAGTAGCTTAGAGTCCCACCAGATTACCTATTTCATCCCCAGTACCAGAAAGTAGATTGTGTGCCTCATACAAACTAAAAGAAATACTTCTGGGCTGTAAGGTAGGCACCACCCTGCACCCCTAACCGAGGCTACTGCCCAACTAAAACAACCAGCAGCCCTCCATGTAGCAGCAGCAGCGTTCCCAGAAAGAAGTAAAGCGCTAGGAGTGACGCACAGCTTGAATTCAGATTTGCCACTTGCTATCCCAGCGAAGCCAAATATTTACAGTATGTGAGAGTCCTGCGCACGAGCGACTAGCACACCACTTTAAGTTGCTACACGTCTATTGCTGTTAGATTTGCCCCTCGATAATGCGTGTGGCCCCGGGGCCATTCAGGAATCACTGGCAGCCCACCAAAGAGCTTGCCGTGGCCATTGAGAATCGGGCAGTCAAATCTTCAAAATACTACAACGCTCTCACGCTCAACTAAATGCTCCGTGTCAATGAATCGCTGGCGCTCGCAGCTCTTCTGTAGAGCTTGGCTGGCGCTTCAAGCAGTAGTGGAACTAGCGGATGGGGTCGCGACCCAGAAGAGGAGTTATAACGTTTGAATGCCTGATTTTCAATGGCCCCGCGAGCTGTGTGGAATGCTGCCAGTGAGTCCTGAATGGCGCCGGGGCCACACGCAATATCGAGGGGCGAATCTAACTTGCTCGCTCCTTTGCTGTCTGCTCATACTCGCAGGACCGGATTTACGTAGTAGGTGCCCCTAGGCCCACTGCCGTTCGTTGCCCCTGTCCCCTCCCCTTTAGTGTGCAAATTTCCATCCTCAATGGGGATTGGCGCATGGGAAAATTAAAAAATGATTGTATCTCTAGAACATCCCCAGTGTTTTTGAACCAATGTGGGTGTGGTTGGGCATCATGCCGCCCCCGTAAAATCCTGCCGCCCAAGGCCCGGGCCTAGGTGGCCTTTCCACAAATCCGGGCCTGCATACTCGTGAGAAGGACCCAGACGTGATTGACGTGGCACCAAGATTAGACTGAGAACCAGAGCCTCCCCCTATGCACGCCCAGTCCTTTTCATTGGCTGCTGCTCGCAGAAGAAAAAGACCAGGGACAGGGAGATGGCCGACGGAGCTACATAAGAAACACAAAGATAACAGAAAAACTGGACACAAAAGGTGTATGAGACACAACGTTTTAATCAATTTTATTACAAAACCAATTGATTGAGCCTTTGTTGAAAAATATGGTATATGTCCCCTTTAATAAGCACTTTTATCAAAATGAATATCAAAACCCCAATTCATCCATAAGAATCAGGTATAAGGTGCTTTCTTGGTGCTCACCCACCTAGTGCTCCACCGACACCAAACCAAACCCTGGGTTCTCTTACTCTGGGTGCTCTTGGTCTTCTAAGGGTGTTCAGCCCACCCAGTATCTCTCTATGTGTCTCACTATCCCAGGCCCTGTTTCTGTGGTTCTGCATTGTTTTGAATGGTCCTGTTTTTTGCAAAACAATCCTGAACTGCATTCTTGGAAGTGGAGGAGCTTAGTGTAAAATGGGCAACATTTTTGGCAGATATATTGGCATCTTCACCATCAGAAAACCTGCACCCCCCCTCTCCCAGGAGGTTCCCTCTCTGGTCTGATTTCATGCTGAGCCCTGCTTCTAATTTCCAATCCCATACAGACCTCCATGTCTCCAGAGATTACCCCAATGGGCCACACCAACATTTGTCTAGCTAGAGGTACTCCAGGGCATGGAGCTGCTATTAGCCCAGCTCTGCTACAGAAAAACTCAAGCTCCCAGGAGAAGCCCAGCTAAGTGTTGTAAGTCCAGATGACAACCTCGACCTCTGCTGGGGAGCGACTATCTAGGGACTGTTAGATGGGTCCCAGCCAGCACTCTCTCTGCCAGATCTCATACTGAAAGCAAGTAGGGCCACTGAAGACAGTCTCTCTGATAAAAGAGACAGAATTCATCTAAATAAAGACTCAAAATTCAGGAGAAAATTTTGAAAACCAAATGATGATGATGATGATGATGATGATGATGATGATGATGACGACGACGACGATGATGAAGATAATGATAACGTTGATAAATCCATATCGGAAGTGTCGATATTGAAAAGGGTATCCTGGTAATAGAGATACAAAGAAAGTAAGTGAATCACAAAATAGTAGAAACATAGAAGCATAACAGTGACCTGCACGTGTTCTATAATGGCACAGCAATCCTGCTATGGGATCCGTTATTCAGAAACCCATTATCCAGAAAGCTCTGAATTATAGAAAAGCGATCTCCCATAGACTCCATTTAATCCAAGTAATCCAAATTATTAAAAATGATTACCTTTTTCCCTGTAATAATAAAACAGTAGCTTGTAGCTTGATATAATTGATCCTTATTGGAAGGAAAACCAGCCTATTGGGTATCTATGATTTTCTAGTAGGTGTGGAGATATGGAGATCCAAATTACAGAAAGATCCATTATCCGGTAAACTCCAGGTCCCAAGCATTCTGGATAACAGATCCCATACCTGTATTATTATTATTATTGCCTTTTATTTCTCCTCCTATTCATATTCCAGTCTCTCACTCACACCACTGACTGGTTGCCATTGGAAACTAGACACTAGCAACTCGATAGCCGCTGAAATTTCAAAATGGAGAGCTGCTGAACACAAATGAAAATCATTCACAAAATAAAAAAAAAGACTAAAGTGTTAAAGATCTTAGGATATCAGTGTCTGCATCATTCTTACAGTTCCATCATGAGATCTACCCTCACTTGCTCTGTGAATTCATATTAATTATGCTTTTAAATGCCCCATTGGATGTCGGGAATAATAAATCATGTCTATCTATATGTCAAGATAAAACAATCGATAATTCCATTTTTCACACATAAATTCATCAGCCTCAGGTATTTCACGTCAGCAGAACAAAACTATTTTCTTGTGTGTTCTTTCCTGGATTTCCATCTACACAGTCAGATGGGTCTCTAGGCTTTCAACTCCAAATAAACCTAAACCTAAACTTATGCAGTTCCTTGTGGTCCATGATCAAATAGGAACTTGAGTTTTTTTTTCTATAATAATTACATTAAATTGGAAACAGTTTCCCAGTCTATAGCAAAGATGACTAAATTTTAGCCAGTCATATAGATGAGCTGCTCATTGGGCAAGTTTTCCAAACAAGAGACGTGTGTGAAGGACAGTGTCGGATCTTGGCCCAACGGGGCTGCCACAACAAGGGCCTACACACACCTACCCTGGGCCCCCCATGTGCCAACTCCACTGGCCCCACACGCCAGACTCAACCCTCCTCTGTCCACATCCCCCCAAACCCTCCATCAAATACAAGCTTTTCCACTGCATTTCTTCTATCAACTGGGGCTGGGGGAGGTCAGGGAGCGATATTTTCAGGCTGGCAGAGACGTGGGTCTTGGCCTGGTGCACAGCAGGTTTTTTCACGTGGTCCCGCCGGCCCAGTCCCACCCTGGTGATGAATCATAAAAGAGGTCTATGCAGGCCTGTTGGGGAAGGACTACCAATGAGGTTCTGTACCAATGGAATTTTCAAACCCGCCAATAGATAACTAGAAATGTTCACTCAGATATCTGTTGGTGAGGTTGTCGGGAAGGGCCCATACATGGGTAGATAAGCTGTGACTCAATCTGTAGGTGTCCAATTGGCATCTTAAATCTGCCCCTGTATGGCCAACTTAATTTATTAGTTTCTCTTTTAACTCTGAGCAATAGTGCTATTTTCTTCCTCACTTACCTCCGCTTTGGTGGTTTCCTCCTTTGCGAAGCTCGGAATCAATAGCCTCTTTTCTGGTGCCCCTTCTAAGCTGTCGAGGAGTGGTGAGCAGCTTTTAGGAAATACGGATTGGACCGCAACACACTTTAGTGTGGGTGATGCACTTGTCTGTCCTTCAGTCTTGCGGTCAGGGGGTGCTCTCATCTTACTGAATAGACTGTGTAGCCTTTCTCTCTGCCCCATGACTCTCTCTCTGCCCCATGACTTTCTCTCTGCCCCATGACTCTCTGCCTCTTTTCCAACATAGTCTTGGAAGAATGTAGAACTTCTTAATTCTTCCATTGGTAATGGCGTCAATGCAAATGAAGAGAACCCCCTGTTAGAGTGTTCATGGACTTTCTCTCCAGGAACATGAACTCGTGGTTGAACCCGCAGTGGAACCTGTTGGATGACTAGGCAGTTAATGTTTTGCACTCCATGTCAGTAGAGTAATTATTTGGAAATCCAAATCTTTAGGTAATTTCTTATCCTCCTTACACACATTGTCATCAATGTTTTTCTGATCCCACTGGAACATATTTAACCTTAAATAACTACATTTGGTGGACAGGTATAGGGGAATTGTGGTTGATGTGATTGGGCAGGAGGTGGAGAAGGATGTGTGGGGCCCTAGTAGTTAAAAATAGAGGGGAGGTTAGAGCTCCTTTAATTGTTCAACCACGGGAAGAAATTCTTTTGCTGAAACAGTGTAGAATTGTAAATGGATATGTACCCTGCTCCAAATTAACTTGATTTCTCAGAAGACTAGACAGGATAACTTGAGATTTGTCCTTTAAACTGTGGTGTTTTTTTGTGAAAACAACTTAAATTAAGGTGCAAAATGAATAAATGTCAAACTTTCTTGTCAGAAGGAGGTCCAGTGTACTGCCCGGGGTCAATAAACCATTATCCCATTTACCTCAGTTATAGTGGTTTCCATTGGAAAGCTCCCACTCCATTGACTCGCCACTCCTAATTGGTGGGGCATTTCTCTGAAAACCAAGGAAAATGGCTCTGGTGTGCCTGATGCACTTACCCGTCCTTCAGTCTCCTGGTCAGAGCGTGTTGTTCTCTTCAAGGGCCATTCTCTGTGCCTCAAACCCCTTTTCGCTGCCTTCACTGAAGGGAACCCAACAGCTTTGACAGAGTGTTCAGGGACATTCTTTCCCACAACATCATGAACTTGTGGTCGAACCTTTTGGACAGGGGGACAGTAAAAGTTTTGGTTTTGTTACAATGTCCACTAAGCAAATATTTGGGATTTTAAACCAATATTTAGCATACTCCTTATTATAGTAATTGGTACCTCACAGACTTTCCAGGTCGTACCATGAGAATTAGTGAAATGTTGTCTGATGCCTGGGGGGGGGCTTAGAATGTAAGTAGTCCAGGTGTCAAAAAATCTACTAGTTTGAGTTGCTTTATTTAGAGATGCCTCCATCCAATCCATGTGAAACAAAAAGTGTAGTTTCACTAGGTTCATGGACGGTGGAGTAGTGGAGAGCCATTCCTGTAATATGGCTTTTCTAGTTGCTGCGGCCAGTCTTTCATCTAACTCCCTATTGGCCCTAGAGACTTATTGGTTAGTGAGTGCTAATACTGATATACTTCCAGTCAAAATGAGTTAATAATTGGGTAAAGTGAGATACAGTGCATCAGAGAAGCTTCTGAGCATCTTAGGCATGCTGACTTGCTTAGGAGAGCTGTTTTGAACCTCCGTAGTGGGGTTAAGTAAGAGTCGTGTAGGAGTTGTAGGGCCATAATCTGGTATTGGCTAGAGGGCATTATTCCCATGGAGCGAGAGTAGAGTTTGATAATGTCAGATATGGTGACAGTTGAGGTGATGTCTATGTTCCAAATAGGGTACCACCAGTGGAAGGGTCTAGGTCCGTTCTGAGTAGGGATGTCGCGGACTGTTCGCCCGCGAACTAGTTCGCGTGAACATCGACTGTTTGCGTCCGCCAAATGTTCGCGAACGTCGCGCGACGTTCGCCAGTTTGGGTTCGACTTAGCTGGCGCTTATTTTTGCCATTTCTCCCCCATACCAGCAGATACATGGCAGCCAATCAGGAAGCTCTCCCTCCTGGACCACCCCCACACCCCCTGGACCACTCCCCTTCCATATATAAACTGAAGCCCTGCAGCGTTTTTTCATTCTGCCTGTGTGTGCTTGGAAGAGCTAGTGTAGGGAGAGAGCTGTTAGTGATTTGAGGGACAGTTGATAGTAAGTTTGCTGGCTAGTAATCTACTTGATACTGCTCTGTATTGTAGGGACAGAACTCTGCAGGGATTTGAGGGACAGTGAGTTTAGGTTAGTTAGCTTTGCTGGCTAGTAATCTACCTTCTACTGCAGTGCTCTGTGTGTAGCTGCTGTGGGCACTGATCTCTTCTGATCTCATCTGCTGACTGCTGCCTGTAACCCAATAGTCCTTGTAAGGACTGCTTTTATTTTCTTTTTTGTTTTTTTTACTTTGCTACTATAAGAGCCCAGTGCTATTAGTCGAGCTGTGTTGGGGAGTGGGACTGGTGTGCTGCTCCTCCTAGTAGTTCACCACTACCAGCACCAACCAGAGTCAAAATTGTTACAAAGTATCTTATTTGCACCTGTTGGCTGTTCTGAGCTCTCTGCCAAAAGCTAATTAAAGGAGAAGGAAACACCCAGGGCGCAAAACCCCTCCCCCTCCCCTGTGTTGCCCCCCCTCCCTCCTCCCCACTGGCCTACCTGTCCCCCTGGGCAAATGCCCCTAACTTGTTACTCACCCCTCTGCGCAGGTCCTGTCCACGGAGTTCACAGTCGCCATCTTCTCCCACGCGCGTCTTCTTCCTGCTCTGACCGGCGTCTTCTGGCGCATGCGCAGTAGGAACAGGTACCGGTACAGCTCTACTGCGCATGCGCCGAATGTCACGAAGTGAAATCGGAAAACTTCGTGACATTCGGCGCATGCGCAGTAGAGCTGTACCGGTAACTGTTCCTACTGCGCATGCGCCAGAAGACACCGGTCAGAGCAGGAAGAAGACGCGCGTGGGAGAAGATGGCGACTGTGAACTCCGTGGACAGGACCTGCGCAGAGGGGTGAGTAACAAGTTAGGGGCATTTGCCCAGGGGGACAGGTAGGCCAGTGGGGAGGAGGGAGGGGGGGCAACACAGGGGAGGGGGAGGGGTTTTGCGCCCTGGGGGTTTCCTTCTCCTTTAAGTTAGAAACTGTTTTTTTTCTGGCTGTTCAGTGCAGAGAAAAGAGGGACTTTCCAGTACAAAAGAGGGACAGGGGGTTGAGTGGTCAAAAGAGGGACAGTTGGGAGGTATGCAAGTGCCACCTAGCTGTGTGAGCTTTTTCACATTCTGTCTAAATAACAATAATAATTCTGTGTCGGTAAACATCACCTGAGTGATGTTTTTACAGCAGCAATAATATATTCCGTATCCACTACTGTATACGTTGCCCTTGCAGGCATTGTTTGCCCAGTCTTTAACCAAGTGCCACCTAGCTGTGTGAGCTTTTTCACATTCCGTGTCCAGAAACATCACCTGAGTGACGTAGTGTGATTTCTGCCCTTTACAGCACAAAACGCAGCGCTGTGTCAACAATGTATTTTTCAGATACATTTTTGCCCTTGATCCCCCTCTGGCATGCCACTGTCCAGGTCGTTGCACCCTTTAAACAACTTTAAAATCATTTTTCTGGCCAGAAATGTCTTTTCTAGATGTTAAAGTTCGCCTTCCCATTGAAGTCTATGGGGTTCGCGACGTTCGCGAACCGTTCGCATTTTTGACGCAAGTTCGCGAATATGTTCGCGAACATTTTTTCCGACGTTCGCTACATCCCTAGTTCTGAGTTCATGGATGTATGAGGTGGAATGTGAGGTTTTGACTCCCTTCCATGTATGGTTTAGGGGTTAGAGAAGTTCTAATATTTTGTCCTATGCAAACCATCTCTTGCATAGTGGGAGGCTTGTAGAAAGTAAATTCCACTTTTTGCATACATTTTAGTGCTTTTCACTTGTATATTTGATTGATCCCTCACACTGGTAAAGTCTGGGCACCATTGCCTTATACAAACCCATACCTTTTATTATCTGAAATTTACACTGACCCACAATGCTCCTTATTCTGTTGTAGCTCACCCTATGCACCAATCCCCCAATTCACTGACCTCTACTTTTCCCTGAGGGCAAATTGCTCCTGCATAAAACCTGATTAACACTCCATGTGCTTTGTAAGTAGTGCCATTGCATTAGTGGTATCATGGGTGTGAAGAAGCAATTTCATCATTTACTGATCAATAAGTTATTTCCAGCAGTCTTTATATCCAGAACATGTGTCTCACCTGGTGTCCATGGATCTTCTCTTTTACATCGTCCACAATCTCATCTAATCCTGTGAGGAACTTCTGTGAGATTAAAGTCCATAGATCGGGTACATTTTGATCTTCCCTCTCTGTCCTTTGACTGTGTGCCATGGAGTATGGATACATTCCCCAGAAAGGATCCCATACTTTTGGCTGCTGCATTGGATCACAACGTTTGAGGGAAATGTTCTCATTATACCTGGATATCTTTTTCAGGAGTCTCTTCTCTAGGGCTTCCAGCTGTTTCCTGATGTCCCTCAACAGGGCAGTGACTCTCTCTGTCTCATCGGCTGCTTTTTCTGCCACTTCTCTCCTGCGCTTCTTCAGACTCTGCTGCCGTCTCTTCATCTCACTGAGCAGCTCCACCTTGTGGCCCCGGTGGTCCCCAGCCAGCCAGCAGGATGCACAGATACGGGTCCCATCTTTAGTGCAGTTAAACTCCAGGTTCCTCCCATGTATGAAGCATGTTCCTCTCTCCTGTGGTTTCACTGGATCAATTAAAATGTGTTTATCAGACTTGCTGTGTTTTAATAAATGATGAGCACACAGAGAAGCCTCACACAGCAGACAAGATTTAGCAGCAGGTACAGAGGAGTCACAGTAGGTGCAGAAGATCCCAGCACCCACCTGCTCTGGTCGTGTAGGACGGAATTGCTCTGTTATGCTCTGCAGCCTCCGGTTTCTGTTCAGTTCAGGGCGTCTTCTGTATCTGTGACGGCATTCAGGGCAGGAAGGATCTTCCTCTATCCCCAACTGCCAGTCCCATGTTCCCTCAATACAGTCCCGGCAGAAGTTATGGCCACACGGCAGAGTTACAGGCTCTGTATAAATCTCCCGGCACACGGAGCAGGTTAACTCAGATCTCAGATCAGCAAATGCCATCATTAAATATGGAAATATAAGTGATTCGGCTCTCTGAAAAAGAAACAAATTGGGAGTTTGTTATTCGCAGTATCAAGAGACCATATTTTACTATGTGACTGCTATGATATAAGGATCTGTAGAACTATGGCCTCTCCAATGCCTCCCATTTGATTACTTGAGATTGAAAGAAGCAGGATGAGCTCAGCTGTAAAGTAGCACAGGCATCGGATGAACAAGTTCAAGAAATACTTCTGCCAGGGAACCAAAATCAAGTTCAAATCAAATAACAGGACTCAGAGTAATCAAATATCCAAGAAAATACACAGTGTCAGGGCAGGCAGCGATCCAGAAGAGCAGACAAACAGTGCAACACTTAATGGTGACCAAAAGCTGATCTCTTTACAAAAAACATAGGTTATTGGCATCCAAGTCATCATGTGTTCAGTTTCACACCAATGTACAGAGATGAGCATGGACTGATGGACCTATGACATTGCCCCCTCCAAAGCATGGCCTCTGGATGTGTATGGGTCCTGGTTTCTCCTGGTGAGCCTTATGGAACAATCTTGTTAATTAAAGTGCATGTACATTGCATAAGGGGTTCCCAGGAATTCTCTTTGGGTGGACAACCCTTCCAAGTGCACAATATACCTCTATCTATGGAGTATAGAATCCTGGATTTCAAATGTTTAAGCTCCTTGAACATAGGATCAGAAGGTGGAGAAGATCGCCCAGGCTTGAAGCATGGTCTTGATGGAAACATAGATGGTCTTAAACTGCTCGAACTGAAACCACATTGGGAAGACATAACAGTATGGAAACAATAGTAGTGGCAAAGAAGGAATCTGTTAAATTAAATAATGTAGAAAGCTATAATATGTGAATTCCACCAAAGGAAGCATATTGCACCAATTACCTAGGGTTTCATTAGTTCTCTCTGTCTCCCATTGATTTCTGGATGGAATGCTGTAGAAACAGAACATTTAATCTTTAAGGCTGGGCACTGCATCTTCCAAAACTTAGAAGAAAACTCCACTCCACTATCCAAGATAATGTCATTGGGAAGTCAATGAAGACATGGCAGTACAACAAAATGTGCTATTTTTAGATGAAAAACCCTTATTGGACAACATTCAATAGAGAACATTCCGAGATTCCGAGATATCTGTGATATGGAAATTAAAAGAGGAAAAGAAAAGAGCCCATCTGGCTTTTCAAGATGTCATCCTCTTGGCTGCGCAGTGGTATTTTAAATTCTGGTGGTCATAATAGATAACAATTGGATGAATAGATGAACGGATGTTTCTAACAGGTACAACAATTGTTCAAATGTCCGAAACATTGGAATTCTTTTCAGAAGTCAACTTTTTAGAAAAGAAAGCACCAGGATGAAAACATTTTTTTGGATCCTAAACTTAGGGACAAGAAAAAGATCAGAGACCCCAGCGTTGGAGAAATAAGCAGGGGCAGTTTGTGAGGCATTTACTTCAAGCACAACATTTAATGAAGAATCGGGGTGTTTAAGAATAGGAGCTGAAATAAAGGATTCCTTTAGTTTGCCAAAATCTGATTGGGTTTGAGAAGTCCAACAGAAGCATCTTGTAGAACTTTGAGAAAATGAGAGCTATTGTCTTGGAAACTTTCTTTATTACTTTTCTGTATATGTTAACAAATCCTACAAATCAGTATATATGAATAAATGATTTCATATTCATGTTTATCCAGTTTATACATAGTTTTTTCATATGATTAATGTTCTTGCATGGATGCTGAAAAAAAAAAAATCAAAATATTGCTGAGTTGGACCATTAGAAATTTATCAAAGAGGTTCATAAAAATGTCATCTGGGAAATGTTGAAATGTGGCAGGTGCATTGCATAAACCAAAAGGCATTACTCAATCTGTGGCCTTCAACTCATCTGCTTCCCTTATTCTCACTCTCAACATTGTATTGCTCCCAATAAACCACGTTTAGAGAAAATCTTCCCCAGGCCCTGCAAGCAAATAACAACCAGTCATAAGAAACACATAACTATGGGCATAGGTCATACTAACTGGCCCCAGTCATCAGTTTCACCTTGTGTTTGCAATAGTGCAAGCTAGAATGCTATATTTATTCTGTAGAATGTTTTACCATACCTGAGTAAAAAGCTCTAGAAACTCTGTTTGTTTAGGATAGGAGCTGCAGTATTAATGTGGTGTGACATCACTTCCTGTCTGAGTCTCTCCCTGGGCTCAGATTACAGCAGGGAGGGAGGAGGGGGGCGGGGGAAGAGGAACAAACTGAGCATGCTCAAGCCCAGGGCAATGAGGTTTAAGCTGAAAACAGGAAGTCTGATACAGAAGCCCATGAGTACACAATAGAAGGAAAAAAATGTGATGTTTCTTTTGACAGGGGACTCAGATCAGCATTACTTTGGGGGTTTATTGGTATATTTAGATGGACCTTTCTGATAAGGCTTACTTAATTTTAACCTTTCCTTCTCCTTTAAAGTGGCCATACACTAACTAATACCCTTCGTTATCCAACCCATAGGATGACGGGCAGAAGGGAAAATTGCCATATGAGAGCCTGCACACAGTATCCATTGTTTCATTTGTTTGATGTCCATGGTTCAAAGATATTGGTCATGTTTATCCACTTAACATGCATGTACTTTACATGTATATCCAGCTTTACATGAAAGGGGCAAGGGAGGAGCAAATGGCACGGACGGGATGGACTAAGGAGATACTGGTACATGGTGGGAAACATTTGCACATTAGTGCAAGTAAATGACCCCCATTAACTCTGTCATGGACAGCAGAGACCAGAGGCTGAAGGAGCTTCATGTAACCTTTACACAACTTACTGTAGCATTTCAATTAGTGCAATCTGGTCTGGCAATCTGGCTATTTGGGCGAATGGCCAATTTATTGTGGACCAGGGAAGCTGGGAGCCGCCGAAGGGAGCTGATGCCGCTGAAAAGAGCTTGAAGCCAATGAAAGGAACCAAAGAAGAAGCTGCAGAGAAGAATGAAGAAGAAGCTGTCACCAAGGAGGAAGAAGACCAACTGCCAAATTTTAAAAGTACTGAACACCATTGGTCCTTTTTTTTTTTTACTCTCTTGCCACCAATGTATTTTTTTCAACTTGTATGGGGGACTCTAGCCACCAATGTTTTAACTCAGGGGAGCTGGCTACCAATATTTTTTTTTAATTTTATAGGGGGACCATGACCAGTGAATGTAATTGCAATTAGCAGCAATTAGTCCACCCCTTTCTGGATCTGTGTAGAGCACAGGCAGGAATTTCTATTCGTCTATGTGAGTTGTGCGGCGCTGCCATGCTACTTTCTCTCGCAAAAAAGAAAAAAAGTGAAATATCTTTCAGTTGAATAATCCTGGAGCGGGGCAGGAGATTTCGTTTAGCCAGTATCAAGGCAGCGTCGCCTCTATCATCTGGGTTTGTGTATGTCATGCTAGGCACCGTTTGTACAGATATCGACCAACTGCAATAAATCTAAATATACAATATAAAACAAGAATTTTCACAATATGTTTAATCTGACCTTCACAGTCCAATGTACCTGCATTAACCCTTTACTTACCTGCTGTGTTCTGTTCTAGGTGAGCCGATCTTGTGCTTGAACTACACAGGTTACCCCCTGGCAAGTGCGGCAAAAGTATGGGAAGTATGGGGCCTGGACCTGCCGCATCTCCATACCCCCCATATATCCCCACTTTTTATAGTGCTTCCCACTATCCCGGATTCTTCTGTAAAAATTAGCTAATGCAGCTAATCCACTATTTTAGGATTTGGCCAAATCAATCCTGAATTCTTTGTACAAGATTCAGCCGAATACCAAACCAAACCCTAATCTGCATTTATAAATAAGGGAAATGAGGGGGAAAGAGAACTGCGCACTGAGCGGTTAACATTTTTTTTACTTTCATGTTTGTGTGACGAAAAGTCATGTGATTTTTTTGGCTTTGGATTTGGTTCAGCCAGGTACTTGGAATCAGCAGAATCCTGCTGAAAAAGGCCAAATTTTGGCTGAATCTGAAACCGAATCCTGGATTTGGCGCATCCCTATTTTTAAGGATTCGGATTCAGTTTGATAAGGCACAAGGATTTGGTTGAATTGGAATCCTGATGAAAAAGGTGAAATCCTGGCTGAATACTGAACTGAATCCTGGATTTGGTGAATCCATAGTAAAAACTTTGCTCTTTGGCTCTTCCTGGAAGTGCTCTATGGCTCTTCCTGGCGGTTTTCTTTGGTTCTTCCCAGCGGTTTTCTTTGGCTCTTCCCGGAGGTGCTCTTTGGCTCTTCCCGGTGGTTTTCTTTGGCTCTTCCCAGCGGTTTTCTTTGGCTCTTCCCGGCAGTGCTCTTTGGCTCTTCCCGGTGGTTTTGTTTGGCTCTTCCCAGCGGTGCTCTTTGGCTCTTCCCAGCGGTGCTCTTTGGCTCTTCCCAGCGGTTTTCTTTGGCTCTTCCCGGTGGTTTTCTTTGGCTCTTCCTGGTGGTGCTCTATGGCTCTTCCTGGCGGTTTTCTTTGGTTCTTCCCAGCGGTTTTCTTTGGCTCTTCCCGGAGGTGCTCTTTGGCTCTTCCCGGTGGTTTTCTTTGGCTCTTCCCAGCGGTTTTCTTTGGCTCTTCCCGGCGGTGCTCTTTGGCTCTTCCCGGTGGTTTTGTTTGGCTCTTCCCAGCGGTTTTCTTTGGCTCTTCCCGGCAGTGCTCTTTGGCTCTTCCCGGTGGTTTTGTTTGGTTCTTCCCAGCGGTGCTCTTTGGCTCTTCCCAGCGGTGCTCTTTGGCTCTTCCCAGCGGTTTTCTTTGGCTCTTCCCGGTGGTTTTCTTTGGCTCTTCCTGGTGGTGCTCTATGGCTCTTCCTGGCGGTTTTCTTTGGTTCTTCCCAGCGGTTTTCTTTGGCTCTTCCCGGAGGTGCTCTTTGGCTCTTCCCGGTGGTTTTCTTTGGCTCTTCCCAGCGGTTTTCTTTGGCTCTTCCCGGCGGTGCTCTTTGGCTCTTCCCGGTGGTTTTGTTTGGCTCTTCCCAGTGGTTTTCTTTGGCTCTTCCCGGTGGTTTTCTTTGGCTCTTCCTGGCGGTTTTCTTTGGTTCTTCCCAGCGGTTTTCTTTGGCTCTTCCCGGGGGTTTTCTTTGGCTCTTCCAGGTGGTTTTCTTTGGCTCTTCCCGACGGTGCTCTTTGGCTCTTCCTTGAGGTGATCTTCTGCTCTTTCTGATAGTTTGGTCTTAGGCTGTACTTAGTGTGGTCTCTGGCTCTTCTTGCCGTGATCTTTGCCTTTTTCCGACAATCTCTGACACCATGAACAAAATGCTATAACCCAGCAGTGCAGCTTGTATACAGTTTGTAGAAAAACGCAGCCAGGAGTGCGTCGCCAATAAGGCGAGTTGAGAAACGAAAAGGTCAGCAGATATCACGGCGCTGCGAAATATGCTGGCGCTATAGAACTAAATGTTAATAATATGCCGCTCCTGGTTACTTTATTGTCCATTTTCCGGCAGGGACGGCAGCAGCACCAGGTACAGGAATGTAATGAGATAAAAAGAAACCCTATTATATTATCTGTAACATGATCTAAAGTGCAAATGTAATTAAAATACAATAATACAGTCCAAAGGGATTTTCTGCTATCATTTCCCCCAACCAGCTGAGCTTACAATTAAAGGTGCTTTTGGCAGAAAATAATTTCCTATAGATTTGATCCTATTGTGACTGTTAGAAATATGATTTCGTCTGGGTGATAAAGTGCTGGCGCTTTAATTAAAAAAATCATCCGATTAACGAGACTAAATTCCACTTTTTCGTTTAAAGAAACGAAGGGAATTCTTGTGCCACACGGAGTCTTTTTAAATGTAGAACCTGGGGCCAATAGGACCACTGACCACCAGTGTGTGTTTTGGTTTTAAAACTCTAGGCTGCCGGTGTGGGGGGGGGGCTGATACCGAAAATCTTGTGTTGATTTTAGCGCCACTTTTGTAAGTGAGGCTCCGTGTGTTTCACTGCTGCAAAGTCATGGGGGGGAGGGGTTGAGTGGGGAAAGGGTTAATGAAGTACAGACAACTCAGAAGTAGAAGAAGTAGAGTCACAGGCGGTGCCACTTGGAAACCAGCCAATGAAAACCCTTCTCTAAGGGGCCCAACCATTCAGCTCGTCACTCCTATACTGGCCACAACTTTACAGCAAAACAAGCTGCGGGGGGGGGGCACTGGGCAGTGTTTGTGCAACAGAGGAGGGAACGTTCTGACAGTTTGGACCTTTCCTCCAATCACATTTGGCCAACTGTCACGTTCACTTGCACTAAATGTAGAGAAAGTTCTTGCACCCAGAATCGCTTCTTCTTTGTGTCTGTCTCTGAGTGGCACCTTCATTGCTCAATAGACTAACCCAGAGGGGCCCCAGTACTGACTCCCAGCTGACTGCTCCCCTCCCGGGCCCTACATTTGGGACTTCCATTATTAACTGCCAGGGCCCAATATCATGTAAACCTCCCAACATTTTGGAAGTAAAAAGAGGAACAAAAAATTTTTTCCCGCACGTAGCGCAACAATTTTCTTGACCACACCCCTTTCTGTAGCCACACCCCCTAATTACCATGTTTGTTTTACAAAATTTGGCAGGTTATGAAAGTTTGAAAATATTTCTCCTTATCTAAACTGTGTTTTTGTGTCTCAAAATTGTTACAAAGTATCTTATTTGCACCTGTTAGCTGTTCTGGGCTCTCTGCTAAAAGCCAATTAAGTGAGAAACTTTGTTTCTTTTTCTGGCTGTTCAGTGCAGAGAAAAGAGGGACTTTCCAGTACAAATGAGGGACTGCGGGTTGAGCTGTCAAAAGAGGGACTGTCCCTCCGAAAAAGGCACAGTTGGTAGGTATGTATCATGTACCAGACTTGCCCCCCAACTTCCTTAATACCCCCCCCATTACACCCAGACTGACCTCAGGCTCCTATTGGGATGACGTGAACTTCATCGGGGAGATGTAACAATCAGCAGCAGCAACTGCGTCACTGAGATCCGCTGTAAAGAGGAAGTGGGTGGGAGTCGAGTCATTTTAAAAGTAATTGCTAAGGAGGGGTTAAAACCAAAACGGAAAAGAAAGCCAGTAAGTGAGAGGTTTCACATTGAGTCTCCTCTGTATCCGGTTCTACCAGTCACTTATTGTTAAATATTGGGTATTGGAAAAATGGTTATACCCCAGTATTGATTAGGTTTGAATATGTTTCATTTGTGCACCATGATTTGTCATTCACACACTGGTTCCCACACTCCATTTGTTCCCTAAATCTGGAGGGATTAGGTTACAATTAACATATGGAATTTATGGGTAGATTGGGGGAGGTGTATCCCACAGGTTTTGAATAAATCCCTGGACAAAGAGAAGTTTCTCTCTCTCTCACAGACACACACTGACTCTCACACAATACAGACATACACAAGTCTTTCATACAACATATTGATACATACATATTATGTTGGTAGGCTGTCAATAGAGCACTTATACAAATTATTTAACAAGACAATAGATTCTACACTTATTATACAGGATTTATATGGCACTGACATATTCTGCAGCGCTGTACACAGATTATACATCAGTCCCTGCCCCAGTGAGCTTACAATCTAAGGTCCCTATTCCATTCCCATCAGTCCCAGCTACAGGAATTGGCTGCATATGACTCCCTGTTACTGTACTACAACTCCCAGCACCCCCAGTCTTTCCCTAACACTTACTGCAAATGCAGATCAGCTACAGGGAATAGAGCAGGGATTGTATGTGACTCCCTGTTACTGTACTACAACTCCCTGCACCCCTAGTCTTTCCCTAACACTTACTGCAAATGCAGATCAGCTACAGGGAATAGAGCAGGGATTGTATGTGACTCCCTGTTACTGTACTACAACTCCCTGCACCCCCAGTCTTTCCCTAACACTTACTGCAAATGCAGATCAGCTACAGGGAATAGAGCAGGGATTGTATGTGACTCCCTGTTACTGTACTACAACTCCCAGCACCCCTAGTCTTTCCCTAACACTTACTGCAAATGCAGATCAGCTACAGGGAATAGAGCAGGGATTGTATGTGACTCCCTGTTACTGTACTACAACTCCCTGCACCCCTAGTCTTTCCCTAACACTTACTGCAAATGCAGATCAGCTACAGGGAATAGAGCAGGGATTGTATGTGACTCCCTGTTACTGTACTACAACTCCCTGCACCCCTAGTCTTTCCCTAACACTTACTGCAAATGCAGATCAGCTACAGGGAATAGAGCAGGGATTGTATGTGACTCCCTGTTACTGTACTACAACTCCCTGCACCCCCAGTCTTTCCCTAACACTTACTGCAAATGCAGATCAGCTACAGGGAATAGAGCAGGGATTGTATGTGACTCCCTGTTACTGTACTACAACTCCCAGCACCCCTAGTCTTTCCTTAACACTTACTGCAAATGCAGATCAGCTACAGGGAATAGAGCAGGGATTGTATGTGACTCCCTGTTACTGTACTACAACTCCCAGCACCCCTAGTCTTTCCCTAACACTTACTGCAAATACAGATCAGCTACAGGGAATAGAGCAGGGATTGTATGTGACTCCCTGTTACTGTACTACAACTCCCAGCACCCCTAGTCTTTCCCTAACACTTACTGCAAATGCAGATCAGCTACAGGGAATAGAGCAGGGATTGTACGTGACTCCCTGTTACTGTACAACAACTCCCAGCACCCCTAGTCTTTCCCTAACACTTACTGCAAATGCAGATCAGCTACAGGGAATAGAGCAGGGATTGTATGTGACTCCCTGTTACTGTACTACAACTCCCTGCACCCCTAGTCTTTCCCTAACACTTACTGCAAATGCAGATCAGCTACAGGGAATAGAGCAGGGATTGTATGTGACTCCCTGTTACTGTACTACAACTCCCTGCACCCCTAGTCTTTCCTTAACACTTACTGCAAATGCAGATCAGCTACAGGGAATAGAGCAGGGATTGTATGTGACTCCCTGTTACTGTACTGCAACTCCCAGCACCCCTAGCCAGTCTTTCCCTAACCCACAGCATCAGGAGCCCAGACACACTTGGACCCCTGCGACCCCTTTTGGCCACCTCCACGGGCCCCTCACCGGCCGCAGTCCAACCTCACTGCCAGTGTATAAAGTGCACCAGGGAGCCCAAAGATTGAGGAGGAAACGGGGAGCAGGTCTGGGTGCCCACTGGATCTTTTCCCAGTACCCCGCTGGCCCAGTTGGACCCTGTGTTTAGTCCTCTATGTTGCACAAAGCTGTATTGTAGGCTGCAGACAGAAGCAGGGAGTTGCATGATTCCATGTGACATATACAGCTGACCAAAGAGATTCCCATGATGAGGCAGGTGAGCTTACACTTAGTGCAGGCACCTCTATATCAATGAAAAGGCCTTTTGGCTGCACTGTATATTAGCTCATACTGCCCCCTACTGGCTACTCAGCAGATACCTGTCCTCAGCATTAGAAGCATCAGGCGCCCTCTGCTGGTCACAAGGTAGAACTCCTGACTGTGGGGCAGCAGAGACTTTGGGGAGGAGGTGATGCCGTTCCATATTCACTTCCACTTAATTCACTGAAATACAGAAATATAACAAACTATTTATTGCCAGAACAGGACAGACCAAGGGTGAGTGTGAATGAATAAGATAAACGTGGGTATATTCCTCACCATTAAAGGGGTGGTTCACTTTTAAGGTAACTTTTAGCATGTTATTCAATGGCCAGTTCTGAGCAGCTTTGCAAATGGTCTTTATTATTTATTTCTTAAAGTTTTTCAGTTATTTGCCTTCTTCCTCTGACTCTTTCCAGCTTTTAAATGGGGGTCACTGACCCAGCCCCATCTAAACAACAAATACTCTGTAAGGCTACAAATGTGTTGTTATTGCTACTTTTTATTCCTCATATTTCTATTCAGTCCTCTCCTTTTCATATTCCAGTCTCCAATCAGTGCATGGTTGCTAGGGGAATCTGGCAATACACTGCTCGTGCAAAGGAAGTAGAGACAGTCACACGAGTACCAGGAAATACACTCCCCCATGTACAGGAAGTAGAGACAGTCACACGAGTACCAGGAAATACACTCCCCCGTGTACAGGAAGTAGAGACAATGAAGCACAGCTGAGTGCTGCCTGGGCTATTTTCTGGATACAGAATTAAAGGTTAATTATAAAGCAATATTCCCCTGACACACAATTTCCATCTCTGTGATTAATTTCCTCTGTATTACACTCTATACACAGCTATATCTGACTTATTATCAACCACTCGCCCGTCACTCTGCTTCCCTTTTTAAAGGGAAAATACACCCTCTTGAGCTACCCTATTTATCTGAATACGTCAATTATTACACCAGACCGGGTGCAGAGATAAAGGAAAAATCTGTCGCCCAATGTCTGGAACAAAAGGTATTGCAGGAGGCCCAATAATACCCAGAGGGCAAAATGAATCTGGTGTTTAGGCTCATCCTTTAATGAGATCTGACGGAGGTTACCTGGAGGCAATTATCTAGGAATCTTCAGGTTTTAGCCTGGGGGATATTGCTCAATATTACTAATCCCAGCCGCTCCCTGCTGCTCAGTATTATACACCCAACTCAGTGTCCATAGAATGATGATGGGAAATCTCATTAGCTCTTATGGATTTTGCATAAACAGGTGCTTCGTTTTATAAAGGGGTACGGTGGTCACCTGAGCCTGGTGCTGCTTCAGTTCTGCAGGGGGCTTCTTGCTGTGGCCATCCCATAGCATTTACATGATTTTCATTGTTTCTGGGGCAGATTATTATAAAGGGGTGTGTGAAGCTCTTGTGGGGGCCCCTAAACCCCCTGAAAGTATCTGGGCTAGTAGAGTCACTAGACAGAGTAGCCATTGCAACATTCAGCCTGGCCGAATAGAAATCTGTACTATAGATGCATATATCCAACATATATGTCCCAAGGCTCACCTTACGCGTTTCACACCCTCCAGTACTTAATCATAGGTGTCTATAGAATTGAGCCTTGGGACATATATGTTGCATATATACAAGGGAATGTCTAATTAGTTGCACAGGTTGTTTCTAAACAGGAGATGGGGGGCCCAGTATAAAGGGCTAATGAGCAGTTTGTTTGGCTGCTGCCGACTGCAATGATTACTAAGCAGCCACACGTAATGCATCTAGTTACTGTTTGGCCACTGGCCATGGGGCTTCTATACTGACGCACTGATCAGAGAAACAGAACGTGGATTTAATATGGGGGGTAATGGGGGGGATAAAGTTAAAGGCCTGCGGGAGGGGCCGGTGAGCCCAGTTGCCCGCGGGCAGTGAGTGAGTTTAACAGAGAAGCAGTTACAGACAGGAATGTAGAGTTAGGGAGGGGTACTGGGTGCTGGGTGCTCTCCTCACTGGGTGCGGCTCTGCTCTTATAATTTCATCCCTTCCAGCTCTGCACAGTCACCTGTCTGTCTCTCTGCTCCTGCACCCAGCCCTCCAGCACCTCCAGCACCCGGCCCTCCAGCACCTCCAGCATCCGGCCCTCCAGCACCTCCAGCACCCAGCCCTCCAGCACCTCCAGCATCCGGACCTCCAGCACCCAGCCCTCCTGCACCATGGTGAGTCCCTCCTGCTGTCTCTTTACTGCTGGGCTTCAGTATAAAGGGGCCTGAGGGTGGGCTACAAACAGAATCCCCCAGCTCAGCTTGTTACATTCAGCCTGTAATCAGTGCAGCACAGCAACCTGCATTTATTAGAAGCCTCTCAATGGCTGTGAGTCATCATTACATATGTGTATTAATCAGGAATCAGCCTGCGGGCCCCGAACACTGCCGTGGGGATCTGGGAGTTGCAGTTCAGCAACAGCTGAAGGGGTGTGAGATGACTGAATGTAGCGCAGGTTACCAACTGTGACTCACAGGAGCCCGAGCTGCTGATCTCACCCCAAGTACAACAGGAACTGCCTGACTGATCTCTGCTGTTATACTACAACTCCCAGCATGCTCAGCTAACCCTACTACACCTCTGCGCCTACAAGATTCTCCCAGGAAACTTATTGCTTCCTTATGTTCCCTTTCACTCTCCCTCCTATTCCTTTACTGTATTGGTCCTACCCCCCCTGCTGGGAGTCTGTTCCCTGTATCTATCCCCCTTTCACTCTCCCTCCTATTCCTTTACTGTATTAGTCCTACCCCCCCTGCTGGGAGTCTGTTCCCTGTATCTATCCCCCTTTCACTCTCCCTCCTATTCCTTTACTGTATTAGTCCCACCACCTCTGCTGGGAGTCTGTTCCCTGTATCTATCCCCCTTTCACTCTCCCTCCTATTCCTTTACTGTATTGGTCCTACCACCCCTGCTCGGAGTCTGTTCCCTGTATCTATCCCCCTTTCACTCTCCCTCCTATTCATTTACTGTATTAGTCCTACCACCCCTGCTGGGAGTCTGTTCCCTGTATCTATCCCCCTTTCACTCTCCCTCCTATTCCTTTACTGCATTAGTCCTACCACCCCTGCTGGGAGTCTGTTCCCTGTATCTATCCCCTTTCACTCTCCCTCCTATTCCTTTACTGTATTAGTCCTACCACCCCTGCTGGGAGTCTGTTCCCTGTATCTATCCCCCCCTTTCACTCTCCCTCCTATTCATTTACTGTATTAGTCCTACCACCCCTGCTGGGAGTCTGTTCCCTGTATCTATCCCCCTTTCTATAAAGTATCACTTCCTTATGTTCCCTATCACTCTCCCTCCTATTCATTTACTGTATTAGTCCTACCACCTCTGCTGGGAGTCTGTTCCCTGTATCTATCCCCCTTTCACTCTCCCTCCTATTCATTTACTGTATTAGTCCTACCACCCCTGCTGGGAGTCTGTTCCCTGTATCTATCCCCCTTTCTATAAAGTATCACTTCCTTATGTTCCCTATCACTCTCCCTCCTATTCCTTTACTGTATTAGTCCTACCACCCCTGCTGGGAGTCTGTTCCCTGTATCTACCCCCCTTTCACTCTCCCTCCTATACCTTTACTGTATTAGTCCTACCACCCCTGCTGGGAGTCTGTTCCCTGTATCTATCCCCCTTTCACTCTCCCTCCTATACCTTTACTGTATTAGTCCTACCACCCCTGCTGGGAGTCTGTTCCCTGTATCTATCCCCCTTTCACTCTCCCTCCTATTCCTTTACTGTATTAGTCCTACCACCCCTGCTGGGAGTCTGTTCCCTGTATCTATCCCCCTTTCACTCTCCCTCCTATTCCTTTACTGTATTAGTCCTACCACCCCTGCTGGGAGTCTGTTCCCTGTATCTATCCCCCTTTCACTCTCCCTCCTATTCCTTTACTGTATTAGTCCTACCACCCCTGCTGGGAGTCTGTTCCCTGTATCTATCCCCCTTTCACTCTCCCTCCTATTCCTTTACTGTATTAGTCCTACCAACCCTGCTGGGAGTCTGTTCCCTGTATCTATCCCCCTTTCACTCTCCCTCCTATTCCTTTACTGTATTAGTCCTACCACCCCTGCTGGGAGTCTGTTCCCTGTATCTATCCCCCTTTCACTCTCCCTCCTATTCCTTTACTGTATTAGTCCTACCAACCCTGCTGGGAGTCTGTTCCCTGTATCTATCCCCCTTTCACTCTCCCTCCTATTCCTTTACTGTATTAGTCCTACCACCCCTGCTGGGAGTCTGTTCCCTGTATCTATCCCCCTTTCACTCTCCCTCCTATTCCTTTACTGTATTAGTCCTACCAACCCTGCTGGGAGTCTGTTCCCTGTATCTATCCCCCTTTCTGTAAAGTATCACTTCCTTATGTTCCCCGTTGCATAGTTACACAGTAGCACCAGTAATGCTCCATAGAAACCAGCCCTGGGGATCCTATGGGAGACAAATAACAGGGGAATCAGCAGAAAGAGGTCGATCCTGTTTAATGTAACTTGATCCTCACAGTTTGGGGACCTGCCCTGAGCCAATGAGCCGCAGGGTATGTACATAATATAGAGACGCATTTAGTCAACCCTGCCCTTTATTCTCTCGAAGGAATGTTGCTTTGATGTTTGTTGCAGTTACGCCATGCACATGAGGTAGTGGGAACATGTTCCGCCTCTCTGCAGAGAATGTCACGCTCTTTGGGGTGGAACTGAATCAGGAATGTGCCCAGTTTATTATTTCTAAATCAGCAGATTCAGTTCCACCCCAAAGAGCATTCTGGGAAATTGTCCAGATTCTCCTCGAGTCGCCTGTCACTTTAATCCCCTCATGTTGGGCCCCGGCTTTTCCCTGATATCGGGGTGTGCTGGTTCCTCTGGTGCCGCTGGGGCCCCCCTTTGTGCAGGGGGTGTGGGGGGGCAGTGTATTCGGGTTCCATTCTGCCACAGGGAGTATCCTGCGCCTCACAATATGTTGGTGCTATATAAATACATGTTGATAATAATAATAATACAATAATACTACTAATAATATTAATAATAATAAAAAAATTATAAAAATAATAAGAATAATAAAATATTAATAATAAAGCACTAATAAAATAATAATGATCCAATAATAATAAAAATAATTATAATTATAATAAAATAATAATACAATATTAATAATAAAATATTAATAATAAAATAATAACATAATAAAATAATATGAATAATAAAAGAATCACATATTAATAATAAAGTAATAATAATAAAATAACAATAATAATAATAAAATAACAATAATAATAAAATAATAATAAAATAACAATAATGATAAAATAATAATAATACAATAATAATAAAATAATAATAATACAATAATAATAGTGATAATCATAATAATAATACAATTATAACAATAAAATAATAATAAAATAACAATAATAATAATAAAATAATAATAATAATACAACAATAATAATAATAAAATAATAATAATAATAATAATACAACAACAATAATAATAATAATAATAATAATAATAATAATAATAATAATAATAATAACAATAATAATAATAAAGTAATACTAATAATACAATAATAATAATACAATAATAATAATACAATAATAATACAATAATAATAATAAAATAATAATAATAATAATAACAATAATAATAATAATAATAATAATAAAGTAATACTAATAATACAATAATAATAATACAATAATAATAATACAATAATAATACAATAATAATAATAAAATAATAATAATAATAATAATAACAATAATAATAATAATAATAATAATAATAATAAAGTAATACTAATAATACAATAATAATAATACAATAATAATAAAATAATAAAATAATAATAACACCTCTCTCCCGCGCTGGGTTTAGGCACAAATGCGCACAGACCCCCCGACAGAAATGGAGCGCAACATGGAGAAGATAATTGTGATTTTCCAGCGTTTCGCGGGGAGGGACGGCTGTGCCGACACCATGACGTACCAGGAATTCGAGGACTTCATGAAAACCGAGCTCTGCTCTTTCACCTTTGTGAGTTACCCCCCAATTGCCACTTCCTGGACATCCTTCCCTGCACAGACTACTCCTTTAGCTCTTCCTTTTCTCAACTGACTGAAATCTGTAGCTTGCAGAGGACTCCTGAGGGCTTCTCTTGTCCTTCCTCCCTGAATCTCCTGCTGAATTCAGAGCTTCTCTCTTCTGGTAACTCTCTCCTTCATTCTGGCCCATTTCTACTAAACGGCCCAATGAATTCGGCTAATGGGGGGCTGACACCTCCTTTCTCTCTGTCTCCGGCAGAACCAGAAGAATAAGGACATCCTGAAACAACTGATGAAGTCCGTCGATGGGGGGATGGACAAGAAACCAGACAATAAATTGGACTTCCAGGAATTCCTCAATCTGATTGGTGGGATGATGGTGGGCTGCCATGCTGCTCTGTGTCAACTCCCAGAGGGCTACAAGGTATTTACATTCCCACAATCCTCCCTGTGTTTCCAACATTTCCATTTCCAGCCAAGAGATACAACTAGTGACTACAGAAAGTGAGTCTGACCAGCTTCTGAGAAGTCCTATTAGTGTAAGTGCTACCTAGCAAGCTGGCCAGGCTCACTTTATTGTATGAATTACTCACTTGCCCCTATTTCCCTTGGTGTAGCCCAAACCATCTGACAAGAAGCCCACGGACACTGAGTCGGCCATGGAGAGAATTGTGCTCGTTTTCCAGAAGTACGCGGGCAAGGGCGGCGACAAGTACCAAATGGACTACAAGGAATTCGACGCTTTCATGAAGACAGAGCTGAAAACGTTCACACGGGTGAGTGGGTTAGTGAGTGGGTTTTGTGAGTGACTGAGTGGGTGTTGTGGTTGAGTGAGTGAGTGAGTGCGTGATTTGAGTGGGTGACTGGGTGTTGTGGGTGAGTGACTGTGTGTTGTGGGTGGGTGAGTGAGTGGGTGAGTGCGTGCGTGAGTGGGTGACTGGGTGTTGTGAGTGAGTGACTGAGTATTGTGGGTGACAGAGTGAGTGAGTAGGTGTTGTGAGTGGGTGGGTGAGTGAGTGGGTGAGTGGGTGAGTGGGTGAGTGGGTGGGTGCTGCTACTGGAGAGTCTGGTTGGATGAGGTTGGATATAAATGTTCCTTTAAATGAGGCGGAGTGAGGAGACAAGAGAAGTGCAGTGAGTAAATATGACCACTAGGTGGCGCCTGGAATCACATATTTTCTTATGGAAAAGAAGAAGCAACAAAACTGCTTTTCCTATAGAATTAAGTGGGTGCAGTTTAAAGGGCAAGAAATGGGCCTGTGGGGAGACGGGGGGATAGAGACTTTTCCCTTTGGTGCCCAAATATCCCCAGAGTGTCTGCGTACCCATTAAATCTCTCCCCCCCAACAGAGCCAGAAGGACCCCAACATTGTGCAGAAGCTGATGAAGCAGATTGACGGCTCGGTGGATGACCAGAAGGACGGACAGATCAACTTCCAGGAGTTTATGAACCTGGTGGGGGGCATCATGGTGTCGTGTCAGGAAATGATGTTGAGGAGCACTCGCCCCAACAAACACTGAACCCCTCAATTTCCCATGTCAATTGTTCTGTGAAGATTTCCTGCTGACTTGTAATAAACTAATTCCACATCCCTCTGTGCTCCGCCTACTGATGGGTCACCTGGGGGTGTCGGGGCACAGCACTCGCCCTTAAAATAAACCTCTCTTAGTAGGGAATCCCATAACCTGACTGTCCTTACAGTAAAGAACCCCTTCCTATGCTGATGGTGAGATCTCCTTTCCTCCCCACCAATGAATCACTCATTCCCCCTCTCTTGGTAGGGAATCCCATAACCTGACTATCCTTACAGTAAAGAACCCCTTCCTATACTGATGGTGAGATCTCCTTTCCTCCCCACCAATGAATCACTCATTCCCCTCTCTTGGTAGGGAATCCCATAACCTGACTGTCCTTACAGTAAAGAACCCCTTCCTATGCTGATGGTGAAATCTCCTTTCCTCCCCACCAATGAATCACTCATTCCCCCTCTCTTGGTAGGGAATCCCATAACCTGACTGTCCTTACAGCAAAGAACCCCTTCCTATGCTGATGGTGAGATCTCCTTTCCTCCCCACCAATGAATGGCTGAATATAAAACATGAGCTGAGGCTTCTGGGAAATTCTGAATCTGCACCACAGACCCCCTCTCTGTGCAGTGCAGGGGCAATAACATATACAGTAAGTGTTCCCATTGCCTAATGTATCTATAATTAGCTGCTAGTGGTATTATTGGAACCCTGGCCCAAAGAACTTACACTCTAGAGGTATAATAAAAGACCCTGTCCCAGGGAGCTTACACTCTAGTTGTATAAAAGGAGACCCTGTCCAAAGGAGCTTACACTCTAGTGGTATAATGGGAGACCCTGCCCCAAGGAGCTAATACTCTAGTGGTATAAAAGGAGACCTTGTCCCAAGGAGCTTACACTCTAGTGATATAACAGGAGATCATGTCCCAAGGAGCTTACACTCTAGTGGTATAAAAGGAGACCCTGTCCCAAGGAGCTTACACTCTAGTGGTATAATAGGAGACCATGTCCCAAGGAGCTTACACTCTAGTGGTATAATGGGAGACCCTGCCCCATGGAGCTTACACTCTGGTGGTGTAATGGAAAACCCTGCTCCAAGGAGCTTACACTCTATCATATAATGGGAGACCCTGCCCCAAGGAGCTTACTCTCTATTATATAATGGGAGACCCTGCCACAAGGAGCTTACTCTCTATTATATAATGGGAGACCCTGCCACAAGGATAGTTAATTACTTAATTCAATGATTAATTAGTAAGAACTGAAATGCTGTATTAATAAGTAATTTTCTGTGTTAATGAGTAATGAACTAATAAAGTTGGCAGGTGCAGGGAGTTGGAGGCAGTGTAGGTATGTGACCTGACAGATATGTGTGATGGGGGGGGATTATTATCTACTCCCTGCAACTCCCCGCACCTCCCTGCTTTGTTCTGTACATTCCTGGCTGTGCAAGTGGGAGGGTTTGGAATGGGGATAAAATTCTTGGAATGGGAAAAGCTTTTTCACCAAAAAGAAGAGAGAGAACAGGGCCTTGTATTTGGCTGGAGGAGAGGGAGGGATATTATGGGATGTGACTCAGCCTGAGATTCAGATTTCAGGGGCAGGTCCTGTTCATGGGAGTTTCCTTCCTCCGTGTATAGAGCAGCGCAGAGTATCTCACCCACAGCCCAGACACCAGCTCAGCCCAAGGCACAAGGTGAGTCCAATTTACCCCTGTACTCTGCATGCAGAAGAGCTTACACTCAGTGTGTTACTTGACAACTTCCTGCCTGGTGCCTGGATTATTCCTGTATAATCTGTATAATCTGTTTAATGGGGTAATCTGTATAATCTGTATAAGGGGGTAACCCTGCTCTTGCCAGCGGGGGGTCAGTATAAAGGAAAAGAGACCTGTGGCTCTTGGGGATACAGAAAGACTAATGTGATTTGTCATTGTAGCCAATCAGTGTGGAGGATTCTGGGCCCTAAATCTGCTGTGGGCCCCGTAATGTTACTGAATAATCCCAGACACCCGTCTGCCCCACCCCAACGCCCTCCAGCTCTTCCCTAATCCTCGTTAATCTCCCCAAATTACCTCCCCCCACTGGGTGCCCAGAATTATTGTCTCTAAGGGAAAATTCTTATTTTTTATCTGACCAACTGCAGAGAAGTAGTTGGAAGAAGTCGGGGTGAGGGGGGGCAGCTCTTATTCACTTGCTCAGTAGAGACCTGATTAGTCTGATATTTCGGGGCACAAAGGGTGTCGGAGCTGCCCCACCCCGGCATGTGAGGAGCCCTTGGGGGCTGGAAACATCATTACAAAGGGGAGATTATTTGATGCAGCAGCTGTGAGATGTAAATTCAGTGTTGGTGTAAAACTACAAGTCTCAGCAGTGTGAGAGCTGAACAAGAGCAGAGGTAGTGGCAGCCCTGGGGCGATTGCATCAGAGTATTGAGTGGCAGACAGTACAAGATGCCAGGGCTCAGCAGTTAGTAGCCACAGGGAGGGGCAGTAGCCACAGGGAGGGGCAGTAGCTTTCTTGTGCCCAGTCTGGGAATGTCCCTGGAATCAGTCTGGGGAAGGTCAGTTATTTGTGTAATAAATACAGACAATTGTGTCTCTTTCTCTCTGTACAACTCAATATTTGTTCATATCAAATACAATGGGACCCAGGGATTGGGGTGATACAATGGGACCCGGGGATTGGGGTGATACTATTGAACCCAGGGATTGGGGGGATACAATGGAACCCAGGGATTGGGGGGATACAATGGGACCCAGGGATTGGGGTGATACAATGGGACCCAGGGATTGGGGTGATACAATGGAACCCAGGGATTGGGGGGATACAATGGAACCCAGGGATTGGGGAGATACAATGGGACCCAGGGATTGGGGGGATACAATGGGACCCAGGGATTGGGGTGATACAATGGGACCCGGGGATTGGGGAGATACAATGGAACCCAGGGATTGGGGAGATACAATGGGACCCAGGGATTGGGGAGATACAACTGAACCCAGGGATTGGGGAGATACAATGGGAGCCAGGGATTGGGGGATATGGTGTAAAACAAGAATTGGGGGGATACAGTGTAACACATTCACCCCATATGTTCCAAGTTGCACAGGTTTTTCTATTTTCTGGGGTTGTAACAGGAAGAAATATTAGGGTTCCCTCATCTGCCCCAAAACAAGGCATTTTGCTCTGTATACCACTCGTTATATATGTGAATCCTACTCTGCACACATCAGTACTGAGCATCTCAGCTGCAGGCCTAGGTGGGGCCACCCTGCTTGTTGTTTGTATGTAAATGTGTCCCATCCATCATCTCTCTGGGTGTCTTCATTAATATTCATGTGCCTGTGGGAAACATCGGCACCTCCCGTGAAACCTGAATTCAAAATTCTCTATAGATCATGAGAGTTGGAGCGTAAGCTCTGCAGCCAAGAAAAAAAAAATACCTTCTGTTTAATGCACCTTTGTATTAGCCGTAGTTCCTGAACCATAAAGCTTTTATTGTATTGACATTTCTCTGTGGGGTGTCGGGTACATGGGGAGGGCTGTGGGGGGGGGGGCTGGTGGCAGTTTGTGACAAGGACACGTCCATTGCAACTGTCAGGTCACTCCCTGCAGAGAATCCTATAACCTCCGGGCAGGGTGGGAATCCTACACAAAGGTCAACAATTTATAAATTAAATAAACCAGGGCACAGGCGGACCTGCAATTGGTCTCTATAAACAGAGAATCTACAACTGACAATGGACTGATAACCTGGGGCTGAGAGTCCACACTCACAGTAACTGCTGCCACACCTTGTTACACTACAGTCTCACGGATTTCTTACTCAACACTTACACCCCCCTCTGTTACACACTCTTACCCTCTCCCTGCACACTCACACGCTTCCATATTCTATATTCATCTGAAAATGCTCAAAATAAAAGGAGAAATATCAGTTCCCCCCCCGCACATGAGCTCAGAGTGGAATTTTCCACTGCAATTGACCAGTGCAGGTAGAGGGTGATGACGACACAATCCCTTTGGTGGTGATGAAACAATAACGAACCATATGGGGGTGATCAGAATATATTAACTGTGCCTTTGGGAGTAGTTAGAAGATACAATTGTTTTGATATTGATGACAAGACAAGAACGATCGATTTGCAGGTGATGATGACACAATAACCATATTGTTTAGCCAAGTAGTTAATTTTATGGCTCATGATCCTGTAGGACCCAGAGTTTGTTTTCCTCACTAGGGAAAGGGTGCGGCAGGGAAATTGTTGGGATTCCTGGAGTTCTGTTGAGTATCTGTGATGATGGAACAGTGAGACCCTCCCTACCTGAGCCTGGGAAAGGGCAGTACTGTGGGCAGATAAACCCTGGGGGAGACATAGATAAGCCTGTGCCTCTAGATCAGTGATCCCCAACCAGTAGCTCGTGAGTAACATGTTACTCCCAAACCCCTTGGATGTTGCTCCCAGTGGCCTCAAAGCAGGAGATTATTTTTGAATTCCAGCCTTGGAGGCAAGTTTTGGTTGTATATAAACCAGATGTACTGACAAACTGAGCCTCAATATAATTTTGCAATCCACATAGGGGCTACTAAATGGCCAATCACAGCCCTTATTTGACACCCCAGGAACAGTTTTCATGCTTGTGTTGCTCCCCAAACCCTTTTACTTCTGAATGTTGCTCACGGGTTCAAAAGGTTGGGGGTCCCTGCTCTAGGGCATCGTATTCCTTACTGGCTGCTCATTCATAGAGGGTATGGGAAGAGGGTACAGTATGAGTACAGTAAGAGGGTATGGGAAGAGGGTACAGTAAGAGGGTATGGGAAGAGGGTACAGTATAAGAGTATGGGAAGAGGGTACAGTAGGAGAGTATGGGAAGAGGGTATAGTATGAGAGTATGGGAAGATGGTACATTATGAGGGTATAGGAAGAGGGTACAGTAAAAGGGTATGGGAAGAGGGTACAGTAAGACGGTACAGTAGGAGAGTACGGGAAGAGGGTACAGTAGGAGAGTACGGGAAGAGGGTACAGTAGGAGAGTATGGGAAGAGGGTACAGTAGGAGAGTATGGGAAGAGGGTACATTATGAGGGTATAGGAAGAGGGTACAGTAAAAGGGTATGGGAAGAGGGTACAGTAAGAGGGTACAGTAGGAGAGTATGGGAAGAGGGTACATTATGAGGGTATAGGAACAGGGTACAGTAAAAGGGTACGGGAAGAGGGTACAGTAAGACGGTACAGTAGGAGAGTACGGGAAGAGGGTACAGTAGGAGAGTACGGGAAGAGGGTACAGTAGGAGAGTACGGGAAGAGGGTACAGTAGGAGAGTATGGGAAGAGGGTACAGTAGGAGAGTATGGGAAGAGGGTACATTATGAGGGTATAGGAAGAGGGTACAGTAAAAGGGTATGGGAAGAGGGTACAGTAAGAGGGTACAGTAGGAGAGTATGGGAAGAGGGTACATTATGAGGGTATAGGAACAGGGTACAGTAAAAGGGTACGGGAAGAGGGTACAGTAAGACGGTACAGTAGGAGAGTACGGGAAGAGGGTACAGTAGGAGAGTATGGGAAGAGGGTACAGTAAAAGGGTATGGGAAGAGGGTACAGTAAGAGGGTACAGTAGGAGAGTATGGGAAGAGGGTACATTATGAGGGTATAGGAACAGGGTACAGTAAAAGGGTATGGGAAGAGGGTACAGTAAGATGGTACAGTAGGAGAGTACAGGAAGAGGGTACAGTAGGAGAGTATGGGAAGAGGGTACATTATGAGGGTATAGGAAGAGGGTACAGTAAAAGGGTATGGGAAGAGGGTACAGTAAGAGGGTACAGTAGGAGAGTATGGGAAGAGGGTACAGTAAAAGGGTATGGGAAGAGGGTACAGTATAAAAGTACAGTAGGAGGGTACAGTAAAAGAGTGCAATAAGCAGGTATGGGAAGAGGCTACAGTATGAGTACAGTTACAGTTTGAGAACATAAGAGGTACAGTAGGATGTTATGGGGAGAGGTTACAGTAAAAGGGTATGGGAAGAGGGTACAGTAGGAGAGTACAATAAGGGGTACAGTAGGAGAACTTAGGTATAGTACGAAGGGATAGGGAAGAGGGGAGAATATAAAGGTATAGGGTATTACATGCTCAGACTTTTCTTTCATTTATAGTCATAAGTGGGGGCTGCCATATTGCTTCCCTGTCTTACACAGTACAAGGTACAGCTTATTGGATGCCCAGTACTTCTCTTCTGTATAATGTTGTGAGGGGGGATTGGGGGTCAGATCAGGAGACAATAAGGCCCAGGATAAACAAGTCATTCAGTGCAGATTAAGTGAAGTGATTTCCTCACTGTCAACTTTCCCCTCTGGGCATCTGTATCAGTTTCATCTGAAACTACAACTCCCAGCACTGGCTGTTATGCAGGGAATGTATCCACTGTACCTTATATACCTGTATGTACCTTGTGCTTGCTAGGGATTCTGGGTTTTGTAGTCTGTTTAGCAGAGTTACATTATCACTGTTATACCTACTGACACAGTGAGTATATGAGTGTGAGCTCACCTGTCTAGCAGTCCATTGATGGAAACAACAGAAACTCTGAGTCATTAGGGAAGAAATGTATTTGCACAGAGACCCCTGTTATAGAGACTTTATAGACGACAACATGTAGAGATTTACTGCCATGTATTTCCCACATTATGGTCCCCGGATATACGGGCTAATTATACATTTTAAGAGCTATTTTCTAATTGCACAGAATTACCCCCAATTAAGGGCTCTTAGGAGCCATCGTCTTCCCATTTAGAGCTCCAAGTTTCCGGCTACACCGGGAGTTAATTGGCCACTTCATCTGGGCACGTGCAGAATAATAAGGACTGGGCTACAGGAGGAGGAGAATAATTGGCCCCTGACTCATCCCTTTCCATTAGACGAGACACGGGGCCTAAATATCCCATTCATTTGCCTTTGTACCGGAGACACAAGCTTCCTCCTACACTTCCCTCACCTGATCATTAATTCTAATACAAATAGTATTGGGCTGTTATTTGCCCTGATCAGTTTTATTTTGATCTTAATTAAAGGTACAATACACCAGATTTATTTAAAAAATTATTGGCCAGCCTTTCCCAATAACTGATCCCTTCCATTTCCTTTATCAGCTTAGTCGCTCTTCTCTGTACTTTCCCTATTTTATTACTGTCCCTTATATATTTATATATAGTGATCATATCCCCCTTATATATTTATATATAGTGATCATATCCCCCTTATATATTTATATATAGTGATCATATCCCCTTATATATTTATATATAGTGATCATATCCCCTTATATATTTATATATAGTGATCATATCCCCCTTATATATTTATATATAGTGATCATATCCCCCTTATATATATTGTACCTCACACACTTGAAAAAGGGCCTTTTTGCTGCCCGAAACATGTTGTGTGGACGCACAATAAAGCACTGATTAGCAGGTATTCTGCTGTTTGCCTCTGATTTCCATACCCATGATTGAAGTACTTTTGTGGTGACTTGACGGAACACCAGAGGGAATCAAGGCTTGCAAATAATGCTGGGCGATTGTGTGTTACCCTGTGAGTGAAACAAGTCATTCAGTGCAGATTAAGTGAAGTGATTTCCTCACTGCCGCATAACTGATCCCTTCCATTCCCTTTATCAGTTTAGTCGCTCTTGTCTGTACTTTCTCTATTTCAATCTCTTTTGAGCAGTGGGGACCATAACTACGCTAAACAGTCTAGATGAAACCAGCACCTTCACATTTTATACCTATAAAATGACACCATTAAGACCAATAAGACCAGTAGCAATGACACCACTGACACCTCATGCGCGGGCTTCTATCTAGGCTATTAATGAGACAAGGATAATCCTTACTCTCCAGGGGGCAGAATGACCAGAAACCATATCTTGATGGGCCTTGGCAGCTGCAGACTGGCATTGAGTATTATCAGTGAAGCCATAGCAAATATTCCTGGATTTCAGAGATCCAGATAAAGCCATTAGGGTGTGGATCAATCAATCAATGTGTTATACAATAAGATCAAATAACATTGGGGTGGTCTCTATTTTACAGAACCAAAACCAGGACAAGTCAAGATGGTGGCCCCCTCTGAGCTAGAACATGCCATGGAGAAAATGATGTTAACTTTCCACAAGTTTGCCGGAGAGAAGAACTACATGAACCGGGAGGATCTGCAAAAGCTTCTGGAGAGTGAGTTCTCCGAGTTCTTGAAGGTGAGTATGAGTTGGCCCTCAGCCTGCAACGACCATGTGACTGTTTGGCCCAATTGACTAGTGACCTGTTGCTAATGTACTAAAACTAAAGAAAATCAGGCCAAGATCTAGTCTCAAAAGACCAGCTCTTGCCTTCATGATGTCATCATACATTAGATGACCTAATCTTATGCATCAAGATGGGGTCATCACATCATCTGATGTTGCGCCAGATGATGCATCACAATTTTTGAAGAATGTTTGGCACCGGTTCTGCTCCACACCAGCCATCAGGAACCTGTGCTGGTAAATGGATCTAGAAAAGTCAAGACATATTCAGGAACCCCCATTGATCTAGAGTTAGTGTGTCGTATATATAGATATCAGTCATATTCCATAACCACAAAGCACTGAATACAGTTGGTCCCATACAGTGGTTGCTGGGCCACATTCTCTCGTGTGTGTGAAAAGGACGGGTAACAATGGCAACTTAGGCAAGGCTGAAACTGCATTTGTGTTTGTAGTCAGTCTATGAACGTCACGCTAGCCATGCTACTGTTATATTTCCCGTCAGCTCTTTAACCAATTACCCTGTGTCCTTTGCGCCTGTTTAGAACCAAAATGACCCACTGACCGTGGACAAAATCATGAAGGATCTGGACGATTGTCGCGATGGGCGAGTGACCTTCCACAGCTACTTCTCCCTCATAGCCGGTCTCCTCTGCGCCTGCGACGACTATTATGTCAAACACATGAAACCCTGAAGGAAGTGAAGACCCGGAGAAGGACCAACATCTTGATGTTGAAAAACTCACCAGAACCCGGAGGCCAATGTCTCATTTCCTCAGCAGCAACTCCCACTGTCACATGACCAAATCCTAAATAAACCCCCAATCTTGCTTTTTTATATTTTTGCCTTCCAGTGTCGTTCTTTTCTCTGGTGCCCAAAAGGTCCATTTTAAACTTCATGGTTAATTGGAAAATACTGAACCAGTTTGCCCCACAGCAAACCAGTGTGGAACCAACTGGACTCAGTACTCGGTTTCAATGACCGTTGTTATGGAATACGACTGATACACGGGGAGTTCTGAAAGTAAAATATTTACAGAGTCAGGGGACCCCGAATGTAACGTGGGGGAAGAACTGGTCTTGGGTTCTTTTCCAGATTCATTTCTCAGAATGAGTTCCTGGTGGTTGGTGGGAAGAAGGAGGATTGGAACTGTGCCAGGGTTTGTAATGAAAATAAAACATTATCCCAATGGCAATTCCATGTATAATACCCCAGAACCCACAGCAGATAAATACAGGGCCAATTCCATGTATAATACCCAGAACACACAGCAGATAAATACAGTGTCAATTCCATGTATAATACCCCAGAACACACAGCAGATAAATACAGTGTCAATTCCATGTATAATACCCCAGAACACACAGCAGATAAATACAGTACCAATTCCATGTATAATACCCCAGAACCCACAGCAGATAAATACAGTGTCAATTCCATGTATAATACCCCAGAACACACAGCAGATAAATACAGGGCCAATTCCATGTATAATACCCCAGAACCCACAGCAGATAAATACAGGGCCAATTCCATGTATAATACCCCAGAACACACAGCAGATAAATACAGGGCCAATTCCATGTATAATACCCAGAACACACAGCAGATAAATACAGTGCCAATTCCATGTATAATACCCCAGAACACACAGCAGATAAATACAGGACCAATTCCATGTATAATACCCCAGAACACACAGCAGATAAATACAGGACCAATTCCATGTATAATACCCCAGAACACACAGCAGATAAATACAGGGCCAATTCCATGTATAATACCCAGAACACACAGCAGATAAATACAGTGTCAATTCCATGTATAATACCCCAGAACACACAGCAGATAAATACAGGGCCAATTCCATGTATAATACCCAGAACCCACAGCAGATTAATACAGTGCCAATTCCATGTATAATACCCCAGAACACACAGCAGATAAATACAGTGTCAATTCCATGTATAATACCCCAGAACCCACAGCAGATTAATACAGTGCCAATTCCATGTATAATACCCCAGAACACACAGCAGATAAATACAGTGTCAATTCCATGTATAATACCCAGAACACACAGCAGATAAATACAGGGCCAATTCCATGTATAATACCCAGAACACACAGCAGATAAATACAGGGCCAATTCCATGTATAATACCCCAGAACACACAGCAGATAAATACAGGGCCAATTCCATGTATAATACCCCAGAACACACAGCAGATAAATACAGTGCCAATTCCATGTATAATACCCAGAACACACAGCAGATTAATACAGTGCCAATTCCATGTATAATACCCCAGAACCCACAGCAGATTAATACAGTGCCAATTCCATGTATAATACCCAGAACACACAGCAGATAAATACAGGGCCAATTCCATGTATAATACCCAGAACACACAGCAGATAAATACAGGGCCAATTCCATGTATAATACCCAGAACACACAGCAGATAAATACAGGGCCAATTCCATGTATAATACCCAGAACACACAGCAGATAAATACAGGGCCAATTCCATGTATAATACCCAGAACACACAGCAGATAAATACAGGGCCAATTCCATGTATAATACCCAGAACACACAGCAGATAAATACAGGGCCAATTCCATGTATAATACCCCAGAACACACAGCAGATAAATACAGGGCCAATTCCATGTATAATACCCAGAACACACAGCAGATAAATACAGTGTCAATTCCATGTATAATACCCCAGAACACACAGCAGATAAATACAGTGCCAATTCCATGTATAATACCCCAGAACACACAGCAGGATAAATACAGAGCCAATTCCATGTATAATATCCCAGAACACACAGCAGGATAAATAAAGGGACAATTCCATGTATAATACCCCAGAACACACAGCAGATAAATACAGGGCCAATTCCATGTATAATACAGTCTGTATTTCTTTAAAGGGGAACTCCACTCAAAATTGTTTGCCTAATGAAAGAAAATGAAACTTTATTAGCAGGCTCATGCAGCCACTACACAACAGGAAGCAACTCTAACACCACAGAAACTTTAAACAATTTACCAATCAGATAGATGAGTACATATGGACATATAAATATTCCTGTGTGGGCATGGAAAATACTAGTCACTGTTGTGTGAGAGCTAGAGAGTCAGATCTGATGGCGGAACTGCTTTCTATTTAACATGCTAATTGTTGCTATTCCCAGTAATTAGGGAATGAGTTTTATTGGCATGCCTTTGTGTTAGACGTTAAGTCAGCCGAGCCCTGTGCCAGAATAGACCCCGCCTCTTGAGCGAGCCCCATCTTGTACATTAGTATTTATTATTCTGCACCTTCCAAGGGCGTAACCCACACACATGGGGAGAGGGGTGGGAGTGGTGTCAGGCACAATATCAGGGGAGAAGGGGAAATATTGGATTCAGCTGAGCAGAGGTGCCAGCACTCAATTCTGTGAAGCCATGTTGAATCACAGTGGAACTAGAGTCAGTTGGTAGAACAGGCAGCTTGGCCAGGGTTGAACCTGCAGTGAGACATCTTATGGTTAAACATTCATCTCATCTATTTCTTTTGGTCAAATATAATGAAGAACATATAAAAAGTCACTAAATTAAGGTTATCGGTCACTTTCAGGGAAAACAATTCCAGTGAGTCTGACCAATGAATACAAGCTGGTCTGTTAATAACAAAATAACAATATTACTGGGACTTTATCCTTCAGCTTTTTTTTTTTTTTTTTACCAATTACCCCATATTCTTTGCGTCTGTTTAGAACCAAAACGACCCCATGACCGTGGACAAAATCATGAAGGACCTGGACGACTGCCGCAAAGGGCAAGTGACCTTCCACAGCTACTGCTCCCTCATAGCCGGTCTCCTCATCGCCTCCAACGAGTATTACGTCAAACACATGAAAAAGAGGTGAAAGAGTGGGGAGGACTCAACACCTTGATGCCGCCAAACTCGCCAGAGCACCGCAACGCCGCAGTCAATATCAAAATTCGCCCATTGTCCCATGACCAAATTAACAATAAACCCCAAACTTTTTTTTTGTTGTTATTTTGCCTTCTTTTATTCTTCCTTATTTTCTTTGATTCCTGTCCATAGGAAATAAAAGGGACCAGTCATCCTTAAAGGGATAGTGTCATATAACCACGCCCCTTTGTGAATAGCCTGATTTATTATTCTACACAAGCTTTATGGAGAAGGTTTTCTGCCTCAATTAGTGGTTTGGAATTTTTTTAATGTTATTTTGAAATTGGGTTTGTCTTTTACACTCTCTAAATCTGTCAGGGCCTTTCCAGCCAGCAGTGCTGTAAATGTTGGCAGGTCTTTAGCAGGGGTAAAAAATTGAGAGTAAATTGCCATAAAGCAAGATCAGGCTGTGTTACTGTTCTTTAGCTTCTGCACTGAGCTGAATCATTTCCTGACTAATGAGCAGTATGGGGAAATGCCATACTGATTGTATGAGCAGAGCAGCACCCCTAATAAATGTCAGTGAAGCAATATGGCAGCTCCTGTGTCTCCATAGGAAAAATAATCCCTGGCTTCCTTCTCCCATATGTGACATTCCCACAGAGCAGGTTACGGGTGGCTCTTCCTTCTCAACTCCCCCTGTTATAGTTGGCGCGGGTGCAGCAGATACGGTGGCGCAAGTCCAGTTGGCGCCATTACTGGTGTGGGAGGGGCTTCCTTTGTGATAGATCCAGGAATTGACAGTCAGTTCATTAGAGGCCCGGGCCCTATCTGAGAGCCTCCTGTTATTGTTTTCTCTTATCTTTCAGTTGAGATCTTCTCCTATCCATCTACACTCCACTGCCTAGTTGCTAGGGTAGCAGGACCCTAGCAACCACATGTTTATATGAAATAAAAAAAATAGATTAAGTGGCCTGACAAAGGATAATTCTATTTAAAGGGAAAGTTCACTTTTTAAGGTAACTTGCAATACGATGTGGCCATTACTATACGAAGAAACATTGCAATTGGTCTTCAGTTTTTATTTGTAACATTTATTAAAACTATTTACAGTTCTTGAACCCTCGGGAGGGCAGGTTCGCGTGAATTGATTAAATGGGAGGAGCAGCAGCCAGATCAGCAGGTTCCACCCAAATTGCCCAAGAATAAATTGAATTTTTGTATAAGAAATGGAAATGTCTCGCAGGGGAATTGTAATAATGACGGCGGCAGGAACCAGCGCAGCGAGTCTGGGTGTCACCTCGGAATTTGTGCCGTTTTATTCCCTGGTTGCAAATTAAATCAATTTCTTCCCAGGAGAAACAATCAAACAAAGCAGGGTCCCTTTAAGAGAAGTCCTGCAGGTATAATATACTTTATATTGTTCCCAGGGATCTGCACTGGCCTCATAAAAATTCCTCCCAAATACCCACAACATGTCACCAACATACCAGGGATTAGTCACTCCCGCGGGCAAAGGGCCACATTTATGGGTTAACTGCCAATACTGTCTGAGAAGTCAATGTTCCCTTTAACAAATATCGCTGCAGAACTAAACTGGCTCAAGAAGCTTACACTCGAGTTGTATAATGGGAAACCCTGTCCAAAGGAGCTTACACTCTAGTGTTATAATGGGAGATCCTGCCCCAAGGAGTTTACACTCTAGTGGTATCATGGGAGACCCTGTGCCAAGAAGCTTACACTCTAGTGGTATAATTGGAGACCCTGCCCCAAGGAGCTTACACTCAAGTGGTATAATGGGAGACCCTGTCCCGAGGAGCTTACACTCTAGTGGTATAATGGGAGCCCCTGCCCCAAGGAGCTTACACTCTAGTGGTATAATGGGAGACCCAGCACCAAGAAGCTTACACTCTAGTGGTATAATGGGAGACCCAGCACCAAGAAGCTTACACTCTAATGGTATAATGGGAGACCCAGCACCAAGAAGCTTACACTCTAGTGGTATAATGGGAGACCCTGCCCCAAGAAGCTTACACTCTAGTGGTATAATGGGAGACCCAGCACCAAGAAGCTTACACTCTAATGGTATAATGGGAGACCCAGCACCAAGAAGCTTACAGTATAATGATATCATGGATAACTTGTGACACAAAACTTACATGATAGTTGTAGAATGAGAGTGATGAACCAAAGAGCTTACAATCTAGTGCATTATAACGAGTAAAATAAGGAACTGGATCAGAGAGTGGGAAGGCAGAAGGGAACTGGGGAGGGTAAATATTTACCCAGAGTAGAAGAAACAATGAGGCTCAGACTCTGCTCAGACTGTGGTCCTTGTTCTTATCAGCGACATTGGGAAGGGCAAATATTTACCCAGAGTTCCTGAGGACAAAGAACAATCCCTTTTATCCGGGTTTATGGCAGTGCGAGGGTGCGGGGGGGGGGGTGCGGGGCAGGAAGGATTCTGGGACATGGGGCCATAAAACTTCTGAAGTGAACTTGGCCAGGAATGCTGGGAGTTGTAGTCACACAACAACTGAACTGTATTATTATTTCCTTGCTGAATGTCAGGGCTCAGGGGACTTCTGTTGTTTCAGCAATAAAATGTAGCGAGGCTTTTGGCTAATCCCCGGCCCCTTTGGCTACTCATCCTATTTACTTTGGACTGGGACTCTCTCCCCCCGGTGATGCTCTGACTTTGCTTCCTCAGCCCTGCCCTGTTTGTGCAAAATAGTCCCAGTTACCGTGGCGATGAGGCTGAGCTCCCCCAGTGAGCGAGTGAGCGAGTAGGGAGTGAGGGAGTGAGTGAGTGAGTGAGTGGGGAGTGAGTGAGCGAGTGAGTGAGTGGGGAGTGAGTGAGGGAGCGATCGAGTGAGGGAGCAAGTGAGTGAGGGAGCTAGTGAGTGAGCAGGTGAGTGGGTGATTGAGTGAGCAAGTGAGTGCGTGAGAGGGTGAGTGAGTGAGCAAGTGAGTGAGTGAGTGAGTGAGTGGGTGAGTGAGTGAGTGAGTGAGTGTGTAAATAAGTGAGTGGGTGAGTGAGCGAGTGAGTGAGTAAGTAAATAAGTGAGTGAGTGAGTGAGCAAGTGAGTGAGTGAGTAAATAAGTGAGTGAGTGAGCAAGTGAGTGAGCGAGTGAGTGGGTGAGTGACTGAGTGAGTAAGTGAGTGAGTGAGTGAGTAAGTAAATAATTGAGTGAGTGAGTAAATAAGTGAGTGAGTGAGTGAGTGAGTGAGCGAGTAAGTAAATAAGTGAGTGAGTGAGCGAGTGAGTGAGCAGGTGAGTGAGTAAATAAGTGAGTGAGTGAGTGAGTGAATGAGTGAGGCGTGGGGAGATGTGAATGAGTCCAGTATTTAGGAATATCCTCTTAACTACTGAATGACTAAATGTAACCTTCGTGCACCAGCATCAATGTACTGACATGCTCTGGGCACACACTGTACTGACATGAACTAAACACACAAAGTATGGCAGCTCCTGCCCATGTGAATCAATACAATTATCTTTGTTCTTTTTCAGTCTCAACTTCTAGGGCCCCAAGTATCAGACTTGTGTCACCCCCCTCCCCCCAAAACATGAGAAGTGATTGGGCAGTGATGTGGGGGCTCTGGGCCAGTGAGAGATCAGAGGAAATGAAGCCCAAGGTGGGGCCCTTCAGCACTGGCTCAGGACAATCCATGGAATATTCATGTGTCTCTGGGAGGAACTGGTCTCATACAGTGACCGGCACATTGTGGGGCTCATTTACTAACGGGGCGCAATTCACAACGTTTCTTTACCCACAATGCAGTGTTTTTACTTTCTTTTCCTATAAATGTTCAGTAAAACCTACTGCCAGTTATTCTGCCCCACAAGTGTCATTTACCTGCAGGTTTGGATTTATTTGCCAGCGGGAGCTGCCATACTGCTCTGTACAAAGCTGAGAAACATCGCCCTCTGGTGGCCTGGTGATTAAATGACAGAGCAGCCATGTTTATATCATCTGGGAAAAATAAATATTTGAAATGATTACCCCTCATTAGTGTCCTTTCCCTTTAACTGTGTATTGTCCTGGATTGGTGAGAGTGTGTGACATCACCTGGGAACAAACCAATAGCCCCAGCAGGAAGTAAATCTGCTCCTCCCCTCACTTGGTTTGCCCCGGCAGTGCATGGAAGGTCTCACCCTGCTGTTTATTGACTTGTTGGGCCCCAGTGCTGATTGGCCGAAGCCTGGGAATGAGACAAGAGATCTGCCTGCAGGGGGCGCTGCTTCTTATTCTAATTCATATACCCCTCCCCCAATTATTATTTACCCCTGTGTCAGGTATTTATAGGCTCAGTAATTAGCTTGGCTCTCCCAACAGCGCCCCCTTGTGTCTCTAATAGGCTCCTCCCCCAATATCAATGGGAGGGGTAAGAGTTTTGCTGCCCCTTCCCTCCTTTGTACTCAAAGCACAAGGAAACTTCTCCTTTACTATAAACTGGATGCGCCCCCTGCTGTTTGTTCTGCAGTACTGCACCCTATTCCTTATCACTCATGTTCCTTTCACTGGGATCTGTGCACCTGCTGTGGCTTCTGGGGGTATTTAAACATGGAATTGCCCCTGTGCCGTCCATTGGGGGTATTTATGGACCTGCTGTGTGTTCAGCCTTCAGTTTTTATTGTTTTTAATTCATTTGCCTTTTTCTTGTGGCCTGGCTTTCAAATTGGGGTCACAGAATAGACCCCCAGCAGCCCTGAAACTATAGACTGTAGCTTTAAGAGACTAAATGTTATTGTTATTGGAATTTATTACTAATCTCATTGAAACCTGGTTGGCAGGGGAATTCGGACCTTAGCAACCAGATAGCTGTTCAAATTATTTTCAAAAAAGCTAAATAATTAAAAACCACAAATAATAACAAATAAAAACCAATTACAAATGGTCTCAGAATATCCCTCGCTACATCATACTAACAGTTAATTTAAAGGTGAACAACCTTTGCTGCTTGATCAGATTTATGTTTTCTTAGAGTTGCTTCTCTCTTGGCTCAGCCAATCACAAGTCACACTTTCTGTTCATGTTTCAGTGATCTCATTTGCTTGTCTGGGATCAAGAGACAGAGCTCATTGGCCGTTTCTGTAGTGATTGTAGTGGCACAGCCAGGGTTAATATGCTAATTATCCATAAGATCTGCAGTTAATATTCTGATTATCCATTTAATACTGGCGTGACTGAGTTATGTTTTGTTAGACTGGTTGTGTTATTTAGGGGGTGTGGCCAAAAACCACCAAAAAAGGGGCCCACAGTTGCCTCTTTGCCCAGGGGGCCCCCCAAGGACTTAAAATGCCGCTGCTTGGGTCTCATTAGAAACCACTCGCCCACTAGAGTTCAGCCTTGGGAATATCTGGAATCTCTGGGCTGGAAATGAATGAAAGTTGCCAAGTGTTGGGGGGGTCTCCGCAATGTAACTGAGGGTGTGACTGGGAAGAGAGGGGCGGGGTTGTCGGCTGAAGGGGAGGTGCTTGGTGTCACCTTAGCTTGGGCGGAGTTTGCTGGGAGCTTCTCTATTCATTAAAGGGGAAGTTAAGCCTCTGGCTCCTCAGGCTGCGAGTGTGGGAATGGGGAGGCCCATTGGGGGCAACAGTGAGTTGAGGCTGAGGTTATTAATAGGGAAACAAGAGACTTTATTATTCGGAGGGTCCCATTCTGCAGTCACTACACAGGGCACAGAGACCCCTTCCCAAACACTGAGGGCCCCATGCAAAGTTGCCTCCCTATATTTATATGTTTCTCTACCAGTGTGAACTCACTGCCCTCCCCTGTCACCTCTCCCCCAGAGACATCCAGTCAGCACCCAGTCAGCACCCAACCTCCCTGCTGTACAATACTCACAACGTGCTGATTTGTCTCATTCCAGATCTCTCTGTCTGATTCACTTGCAGGTGCCACAATGATACAGAGCTGAGCCAGACTCATCTGTAAGGACATTGCCCTCCCCAGGCATCACCAGACTCTCCACTCACTTCCCTGCTCTTATACAGTAAGTACCATCTCTGCTGGGCTCCCCCTCCTGCCCTGCACTCCTACATCCCAGGCAAGGGCCTCTGTTATATGGTCCAGGCTGTTCCTGCTGGATTAGGGCCACACTAGAGGTTGGACTCTCCGGTCGTCCTGCAGTTGCTCTATGAGGTCTCAGAATTGAATCACTAGAGGGCGCTGTTCTATTGGAGTCAATATAATGTGTCCTGGTTCGCTAGAGGGTCTTTTTTCCCTTTAAAGTACAAGGAAAGTTAAAATAAAGAAGTAGGTAGAAATGTTGTACATGATGTTTTGTGCTTCTGTACCAGCCCAAGGCAACCACAGCCCTTTAGCAGTAAAGATCTGTGTCTCCAAAGATGCCCCAGTAGCTCCCCATCTTCTTTTCTGCTGATTCACTGATTCACATGCTCTGTGCTGCTGTCACTTACTGAGCTTAGGGAGCCACTCACAATATACAGTACACATAGAATAGAAATGTCACAATATAAGGCTGATTAGTAATTAATACACATAATTACTACATGGCAGCACAGAAACCAGTGCAATTAGCATCAGAATTGAATAATCAGCAAACCTGTAGCATCAGCTTATATTACAGCCAGGGAAGCTCATTTTCTGCTGGATAATTAGTGACGAGCCCTAAGCTTAGCTTCTCAACAGCCAATCAGAGCCCACTGAGCATGTGAGTGTCACAGACACTTTCCAAGATGGTGACCCCCTGTGACAAGTTTGAAGTCCTGGATCATTGCTGCTATTGACAAGCTCAAACTTTAGCCTCGTGCAATAAGTTCACTATAGAAAATAGGCCATTTTCAGCCTCATTCATTTTTAGGGTTTAGTTCTCCTTTAATTGCATGCATAAGGGGTGGGGACAAACTTGGGCACTGAGCTTGTTATTGAATTGGGTTTCTTCCAGGCTCCGAGGTTCTACTCTCAAGAGGCGCCGAGAGATTACGGGGTCGCCAACGCAACATGGAGCAAGAACCTGCTGGATCTGTACAACAAGTACATGGAGGGGAGCAAATTCGGCCCCTCCTATAACGCTACTGTGCACTACATAGAAGGCAAGTTGGGTTTCTTGTTTCCATGGAGACAGAAACATATCCCATAATATAGGCTAAAGCTAGCAAAGGCATGCGGGGAGTTACTCTAATCTTCCAGTAACCCTCCCTGTACTGCGTAGGGTCCATATCAGTTCATAGGGCCCGTTCTATATTCCCGTCTCGCCAATAATGACTCCTCCCACCATTATGTTTCAGGGGCCCCTCCAGTCCGCAAGAGAGAAAAGAGACTCTTCACAAGGAACCTGGAGCAGGATGGAGTTGGCTTTGAGTATTTCATGTTCTCCAACAAGGTTTGTCTCTTCCAGCCTGGGCCTTATCTGGAGGGACCCCCGGGGTAAGTGCAGTGTGGACCCCATGGGATGAAATGTTGGGGTGCAGTGGGCATGGTCAGTAGCTGCTCCTTCGTCTCTGTATAACTGCAGATTGTGCCCAAGCAGTGGTGCTGCCCAGCTCCTGTTTATGGAAGAGATTTGGCGCCACCAGCAGGCACAGGGGGGTACTGCAAGTAACATTCACAGTAACTGATGATCACAAGTCGCTCCCTAATCCTTTCCCTCTCCAGTTTCACCCACGGAGGCTGCATAGCAACCATAATCGACAGCACCACCGGCGCCGGGGTGGTTTACCTGTGCGGCAGCATCATGACGGCCAATTTAACTGTCGATTGTCACCGCCGAGCCGCCAGTTGTATTGGGAGCACAAGGCTTGGGGGCTCATTCAGGCTCTTTGCTATAGAAACAGAGTAACAACGGGGCATATTTATCAAAGCGTGAAGTTAGAGATCACCGCAGTTCTCCAAATTCCGCCACTCTCCATTCATTTCTATGGGATTTGTGAAAGGCGTATTTATCAATGAGTGAAAGTTCGTCCTTTGATAAATAAAAAAAAATGCCATAGAAATGAATGGAGAGTGGCGGAATTTCACTCCAGCTAATAAAATATACCCCTATGACTTCTTATTTATATGTATTGATGCTCATATCTCTCTCCCCCCGCAGTCCTATCCCCTAGGGGTACATTGTGATCCTCTATAGTAAAGTGTCGTGAGTGGAGGGCAGGAAAGTGTTCAGCAACTGTCACATCCGTAGCCACGACGACTCCACAGGTACCTACATGTGTGTATGGCAGCTCCCGCCCTGCTGTATGAATAGAGAGAAGGATTGAGCGAACACGAGACTCAGGAGGTTACGTAACGTTACACACAACACTGGCACGTGCCACCCCACACTGAGTCCCTTCTCTTCCTGATGCCCCTGGGCCTGTGCCAGTTGTAGTTACACTATCATTTGTTTTCTTTCAGTTCTGTTTGTCAAGTTGGGCCCATGAGATGCCGAATGCACGTGTACCCCGGGGCACCCTGGTTTGGGATTCAGTCGTGACGGAGGGAGATTAAAGTGACCAAGCGCATGCCGACGCCTCCTGCTGCATCATTATAAGCCTCCCCGGACTGTACCATTCTAGTGTGGCCACCCCCTGTACTCTATAGGCCATGGTGTATGATGGGCATTAGACTTATAGTAATATAGTGGGTTTATTACTGAGATGTTACATTCCAGGGGGGCAGCTGGGAATTTAATTCATTTAATTTCAGGGTATCATCTGTAACCCTAAACTAAAACAACTGGGTATTGGATCCCTGAAACGGAGACCGAAGCACTGGCCATTTTGTTTTACTGACCCTTTAAAGTTTCTACTTACTCTTTAAAGCACCACCTGTTCTCACTGTGACCACTTTAGAGAACCCACCGTATCCCCTTCTGCTAAATGACTCAATATCAGTTGCCCCGGTGATACTGCCCAATTTATGGCCCATTCTGGGGCCCACCAGCCACACACTGCCCAGGACACTAGTTATGTAATAAAAGGCACTACGTTTGCCCGGGGGCAGTAACCCATAGCAACCAATCAGCAGTAAAACAAAATGCCCAGTGCTTTGTTCTCCGTTTCAGGGATCCAATACCCATTGGGTAATAAACCCAATCCATAAAGTGCTGCTGTGGGCTGAGGCACAACAAGGGTTAACAGTGTCAGTAGTGATTGGGCCTGGCTGTGAGTAAAAGTAATCACGTGTGTGTACCTCGCTACTGTACTCGCCAGCACCACTGCCAACCTCGTGCCCAGGAATGTGCAGGAAAGAGTAAAACTTGGCACAAGGGATGGGACTTGTTCCTCCTACTGGAGACAATTATTCCAGAACTTGGCCCAGGCCCAGGAGTGAAGCCGCTGCTCAGCATTGCACTGCAGGGGTCTCATTTGGTGCTGCTCAGCGGGTCGGGTCACCAGCCAATAGGAAGCTTCTAAATACCGTAATGGGGCAAATTCACTAAATGGCAACATTTTGCATAAACTGAGCACTTTTTCCTATAAATAATGCACCTTCCTGTTGCGCCTCCATCTGACGTGGAACCTGGTTGCTAGGGTCGTTAAACTCTTATCTGGTTGCTAGGTTGCTTATGTACATAGCCATCCCAGGCCCATTAACAGAGCTGCTTCCCTGTTTGCTTTCATACTGGGACATGGAATCAGCTATGTGTGCCTTTAAATCCCGCCGCTGATCAATCATCACCACGGTCTTCAGCAGGTATGAACTTAGTGAGCGTGTCTCTTTAATATCCGACTATCAACCTTCCAGCAGGTGATAGTGAGCTCGCTCGCCTTTTAAATCCACTCACCGTGTCAACTAACCAGGAATGAAATAGTGAGCTTGCTTGTCATATCCCATCAACTCACGCAGGATTTGGATTAGTGCCAACACCTGTGGCTTTAAATCCGCATCACCAGCTTCAGCAGGATCGAATCAGCTGAGCTGTAGCCTTTATAAATGCCCCATCAACGCGACGCACATCCACCAGGATCGAATAAGTGAGTCGCTGTGCTATATAAAATCCATCAACTCCAGCAGGATGAATAGTGAACTGTGCCTTTAAATCCCATCACCTTCAGCAGGATGAATAGTGAGACACTGCTGCCTTTAAGATCCCATCCGGATCCTCGGCAGCAGGATGAAGTAGGTGAAGCTCGTGCCTTTCGAAATCCCATCACTCCAGCAAGATGAATAGTGAAACGTGTGCTGTGTATATCTCCATCAACGCTGTACAGCAGGAAGTGAATTAGTGGAGCGCTGTGCCTTTAAAGTCCCATCACCTCCGCAGCAGGATGAATCAGGTTGCGCAGTCTGGTTGCCTTTAAAGTCCATCACATCCCAGCAGGATGAATAGTCCGAACTGTAGCATTTTAAGAGATCCCGGATTCACTCTTCGCGTAGGCAATGAATAGTGAGCTTGCTGCTTTAAATCGCCGATCGAACGTCTCCCAGTAGGCATGAATAGTTGAACTGATGCGTTTAAATGCCATCAACGTCTTCACGCCAGGGATGAATAGTGGTATGTCTGTGCTTTTACTAATTCCCCATCACGTGCCAGCAGGGATGAATAGTGAGCTGTGTTCCTTTAAAATGTCTGCCAGTTCACCGAGTCCATGCAGGGATGAATAGTGAGTCTGGTCGCCTTTAAATCCATCAGCCTCGCAGGAATAGGAAGTAGTGAACCCTGGTGCCTTCTACACCTACCTCGGATCACCTTCAGCCAGGTGCACTGAAATAAGTGAGCCTTGGTGCCTTTAAATCCACATCACCGACTCCCAGCGAGGATGAATAATCGTGAAACTGTGCCCGTTTAAATCCCATCAAACTTCAAGTCGAGGATGAATCTGCGTGCAGGCTCGTGGCCTCTTATATCCCATCACCTCAGCGTAAGAGATGAAAGTAGCTGTTGTAGCATGTGGCTCTTTAAATCCTCCGAGCATTCACCGGTCCAGCAGGGATTGAATAGTGAGCTGTGCCTTTAAGCCAAATCCCTGATGGTCAGCGGATGACGGCCAGACTTCCTCAGGAAGATTCCCTGTGACTTTACAATCTGCTCTTCAACACATGTTGCTTTAAGGAGAGTAATACGAATGGTGTCTGCGCTGGTCTTTCATGTGTTGAGAGCTCACTCGTCCCAGAGACTTTCTTTGCTTTGGTTTTACTTCCCCTTTAACCTTTAATGTAGATGAGGGCTGAGCGCTGCAGTCAATCAGTAGTATAAATGTTTGTGCATTCCCAGCCAGGGTCACATTTCTCACATTATATATATATATAAATCCCTGCCATAAAGCAAAACAAAACTGCTGTGATTTGATGGGAAGGAAGCAGCGTGAGTAACAAAGAGAAAATGAATGTCTGACCTGTAACTGGACCTGCAGAGGAATTAATGATTGAATTGAATGGAAATGTAGTTTTTTTATACAAAAATTGAGAAGTTCAGCAAAACTGTTGCCCCCGGTGTTTCAATTCACTGTGGTACCGCCCAGCCCCCTCCCCTCTCTGATGTAAAACTGCACCAGGGCAACAGAATAATGAGCAGCTAATTCCCAGGGTTATTTATATCATGGCACAAGCAGTGCAGCACCTTGATTAACCAGCTGTGCGGCTTAAAGGACTGTGCCGTTTAAATGAGTGTGTTAATGAGTAAATGCACGCGATAACATTAATTAGGAGCCATTGTGGTGTGGAATTAGTCATGTCTCGCACACTGGTCCCAAGTGAAATTACACTCTAAGTACGGTAGATATTGTGAAATGGGAGATTGCCCTGCTCCCAGTAGGAGCTTAAGTCTTCTTCTACGAGTCGGTATACTATACGGCAGACGAACTGGCGCCTTTAAGCAACGAGCTTACACATGCTAGGGTGGTATTTTACTATCGAATAGGGAGACCGCCTTGGCCCTGAAGGCTTTATCAGTCTCGCTAGAGTATATGCATCGGGAAGAGACTCTGCCGCCAAGGAGTTTCACTCTGTAGGTATAACTCAGGGGAGGAGCAGCTTGCTACCACATCAAGGAGAGCTTTACACTCTACGCATGGTTATATAGATGGGAAATGCCTGACGCCCAAAGGAGTCTTACAAATCTAGTAGGTATGTGGAGACATAGACCGCTGCTCCATAGGAGCTTACACACGTGGTAATACATGTGAGAGCCCTCTGCCCGCCAAAAGGAAGGGTTTACACGGGTCTAAGTGGTATACTGGATCGAACAATAGTAGGACCTGCCCTAAGGAGCTTACACTTGTGGTATTTTCTTTGGGAGACTCTGCCCCATATTGACACTCTAGTGGTTTATAATCGGGAGACCCTAGCCCATTAGTGTAGCTTACATCTATTGATAGAGTATAGGATGGGAGACGTCTGCGCAAGGAGCTTCTTACACATCGTTTGTATAAGTTCTATGTTAGGGTTGTAGGTCCTGCCCAAGTGAGCTCTTCACTTCTAAGTGCGTATTTAAATTGGGGAGAAGCATGGCTCTGCCGTCCAGAGGACAGCTTAACACTGCTAGTGTGTTATTATATGGGATAACAACTTACGCTTCCTCAATGGCTTAGCTACTCTAGTGGCTCATGAATGGCGCAGATACCACTGTCTCAAGGAGCTTACACTCAAGTGGTAAAATGGAAGACTCTGCCCCAAGAAGCTTACACTCTAGTGTATAATTGGAGACCTTGTCCCAAGGAGCTTACACTCTGTTGGTATAGGGTATAGGAGCTTGCAATCTGCAGGTTCCTTCCAGTACATTTTCGCTGTGTTGTGCTGGAGGAAGGAGTGGGGGCCCTCAGGCACCTGTATACGGCCGCACAGACAATTCAGAAGCAGATGAATGAGATGAAAGGCGCATAACTGAAGTGCATGCTCATTAGCCGAGCGCAGGGACGTTACCAGGAGAGACACTGTATCTATTCATGTGCAGTTCCATTGTGTAGAGCAGAGTATTAGTAGAGACCACTGAGATACTGGGGAGAGACAGAGCTGAAGAGACAAACAACTGAGCACAGGCAGAGAAGGTAAAGAAGCAGGGGGGCCCCACAGCCAAACAATAAAGGGGCCCCACAACTTCCAGAAATTGACCTGCTTTACTAATATATATCTCAAAAGTGCTCATTATTTAGGGACCCGTGGGCCCCCCTGCATCTGAGAGGGAGATTAGGGTTCCCTATTCACAAGAGCTCACAATCCGAAGCTTGAGGAACAAGTGGGACCCAGGGGAGTTGGGGAAAGTGATGATCCAGAGCAGCACTGCCACTGAAGGGTTAAATCCGCTGGACTGGGACCAGGAAATTTAGAATAGAAAACAAATTGTTGCGGCAAAGCCAACGAGTCGGAGCAACGAGCTTTCCTAGAAGGAAGATTCCCACTCGGAAGACTGAAGCCGAGCCAAGGCCGGGGGGCCGGCACCCTCTAACACTGGTGCCAAACACGAGGCGTGGGCCGGGCAAGTGACGTAGCACCCAATGTGGCTATAAAGGTGCTCACATCATTACACCACTCACTCATGGAACTCAGCTAGCCAGGTAAGTGCCCCACTGGATTCTAATAGTCACCCGGGAGTTGGGGTGTCTCCTGTCTAACTGGGGGTTCCTTCCATGTGATAACTGGCAGCAAGGAAAGGGTTACTTTTGTGCCTTCACATTTTAACAGAGATTCCCAAAAAGTTGTCTTTTTCTGGAAATAGGTGTGGGAGTTGTAGTTCAACAACAGATGTGATGCCTGCGGAATATATTATTTCTGTACTACAGAACTGCAACTTCAGCCTATACATACCTGGCCTACTGAGTGCAGCCAATGCAGAACAGCAACATGTGCTTTGATATGGAGTGTCTTTGTATTTATATAATGTATATATATATATATGTGTGTGTGTATATACTGTATATAGATATATATATATGTGTGTGTGTATATACTGTATATATATATATTATATATATTATCTGTGTGTGTATATACTGTATATATATATATATATCTGTGTGTGTATATACTGTATATATATATATATGTGTGTGTGTGTATATACTGTATATATTATGTATAATATATATATATATATATATAATATATATATATATATATATGTCTTTGTATTTATATACTGTATGTGTGTGTGTGTATTTATATACTGTGTATATATATATATATATATGTGTGTGTATATACTGTATATATATATATGTGTGTTTTGAATTTATATACTGTGTATATATATATATGTGTGTGTGTGTGTGTATATACTGTATATATATATATATATGTGTGTGTATATACTGTGTATATATATATATATATGTGTGTGTGTGTGTGTGTGTGTGTGTGTATATATATATGTGTGTGTGTATATACTGTATATATATATATGTGTGTGTATATACTGTATATATATATATATGTGTGTGTGTGTGTATATACTGTATATATATACATGTGTTTGTATTTATATAATGTATATATATATATATGTGTGTGTGTGTGTGTGTGTGTGTATTTATATACTGTATATATATATATATATGTGTGTGTGTGTAGGACCCCCATCCCCAAGAAACCCCTGCGCTGGACCCACAGGGAGACCATTTCTGTGCTTGGCCAATAGGAGGAGGCGGCACAGGTCACACTGCGGTGACTTCCTTTCATTGAGCCACACTTGCCTTATGGGACTAGTAGGAAAGCCCAGGACTGAGTCACCGACTGGACAATAAGGAGCCAATGGGGAAGCGGATGGGAGGGAGTCCTGGGAATTGTGTCTTAACGGGAAGAGGCTTCATTAAGGAACGAGTCATATTCCAGGGAAATGGGGGCGCAAATGCCATTTAATTCTCGAGGTTCCACAAGGGCCACATTTCAGGGATCTCCCTAATTAGTGATGAACAGTGTGTGACATATACTTGCCTCTCTGTAATGAACTGGGGGTTCAGGGGGAACGATCAGGAGAAGAGGGAACGTCAGCAGCTAAAGTACAACCCCTGCACTCAAACTAAATGGACTGATCAATGGAAAGTTACACTTTAATGATAATATTGGAGGTTACACATTCATTATTTGATTCTGTTTTGTTATTTCTATGTTTTCATTATCCTGTGTTCTGAGCAGTATTTATTGACTTGTTACTGTGTTATAGTATTTTATCAATAAATTGAATTCCTACATATAAAGTCCTGCATGTGGTATATACAGTAACTCATATTAGTCCTACCACCCCTGCTGGGAGTCTGTTCCCTGTATCTATCCCCCTTTCACTCTCCCTCCTATTCCTTTACTGTATTAGTCCTACCACCCCTGCTGGGAGTCTGTTCCCTGTATCTATCCCCCTTTCTGTAAAGTATCACTTCCTTATGTTCCCTTTCACTCTCCCTCCTATTCCTTTACTGTATTAGTCCTACCACCCCTGCTGGGAGTCTGTTCCCTGTATCTATCCCCCTTTCACTCTCCCTCCTATTCCTTTACTGTATTAGTCCCACCACCCCTGCTGGGAGTCTGTTCCCTGTATCTATCCCCCTTTCACTCTCCCTCCTATTCCTTTACTGTATTAGTCCCACCACCTCTGCTGGGAGTCTGTTCCCTGTATCTATCCCCCTTTCTGTAAAGTATCACTTCCTTATGTTCCCTTTCACTCTCCCTCCTATTCCTTTACTGTATTAGTCCTACCACCCCTGCTGGGAGTCTGTTCCCTGTATCTATCCCCCTTTCACTCTCCCTCCTATACCTTTACTGTATTAGTCCTACCCCCCCTGCTGGGAGTCTGTTCCCTGTATCTATCCCCCTTTCACTCTCCCTCCTATTCCTTTACTGTATTAGTCCTACCCCCCCTGCTGGGAGTCTGTTCCCTGTATCTATCCCCCTTTCACTCTCCCTCCTATTCCTTTACTGTATTAGTCCCACCACCTCTGCTGGGAGTCTGTTCCCTGTATCTATCCCCCTTTCACTCTCCCTCCTATTCCTTTACTGTATTAGTCCCACCACCTCTGCTGGGAGTCTGTTCCCTGTATCTATCCCCCTTTCACTCTCCCTCCTATTCCTTTACTGTATTAGTCCTACCACCCCTGCTGGGAGTCTGTTCCCTGTATCTATCCCCCTTTCACTCTCCCTCCTATTCCTTTACTGTATTAGTCCTACCACCCCTGCTGGGAGTCTGTTCCCTGTATCTATCCCCCTTTCACTCTCCCTCCTATTCCTTTACTGTATTAGTCCTACCACCCCTGCTGGGAGTCTGTTCCCTGTATCTACCCCCCCCTTCACTCTCCCTCCTATTCCTTTACTGTATAAGTCCCACCACCTCTGCTGGGAGTCTGTTCCCTGTATCTACTCCCCTTTCACTCTCCCTCCTATCCTATTAGAGGCAGTATGAGGCCAGACAGCAGATATACAGAGACAAGTGATACCAGGAATACCTGCAGGGCACATTGTTAAAGCTGCCAGTAGACAAATAAGGGGGTGGGGCTACCAGACGTTTATGGGAGGGGCAAAAAATAAAAAGCCGCAGGCACAAAGGCTCACACTCTGTCCCGTGTGTCTCTAGGCAAAGGAGTGAATGGGTGAGATTCTTTTTTCAGTCTGAGCTACAGTGTCGCTGCTTTCCTTTCTCTGTGTGACACTTGTCTCTGTGCCGGATCTTTACACTGACAGTTAATTGCACCAAACGCCCCCGGAATGTCCAACCAGGAGATTTATATTGTGTCGCCTCCCACTCACATCCACTTATTCCTTCTGTGATTGGCTGTCTATTGTATCTGCCCCAACCTCTGCCCCTATGTCTCTGCACATAAACCTTTTTATCTGGATATTAGTGTGTGTCACATCTGCTCCCCCTCTTACTAACCGTACAATCATATATATATATATATATATATCAGTAATAATATCCTTATCATTTACAGTAGGGGGTACATTATCCTTTATAATACATGAGTGATACTCAGAGTTCCCTGTATAACTCAGCCTGCAGCCTTGTGCCTTTATATGGTCACAGAACAACCCCTCAGTGACTTCTAATATCCTTATCATTTACAGTAGGGGGTACATTATCCCTTATAATACATGAGTGATACTCAGAGTTCCCTGTATAACTCAGCCTGCAGCCTTGTGTCTTTATATGGTCACAGAACAACCCCTCAGTGACTTCTAATATCCTTATCATTTACAGTAGGGGGTACATTATCCCATATGTTGATAGTACAGTATTTCTTGTTGAATACATATAATAATGATATATATATATGCTGCTTCTTTGTATATTAGGGTAGCCATGGAAACAGAGGCCTTTGGTTACACAGATCCAGTAAGGATTTCTGAATGATTTTTACAGGTAAGCCATGGGGGTGGGGTATCAGATTTGGGGGTGCAGGTTTTGTGTAATCCCCTCACTAAATCTCTATATTTTGGTGCCATTACAGACCCAGTGTCATCTGGCATCACATTTCCACCCAACCCCAAGAAGCCTCTTCCAAGGTCATGTTCTGCTCCAAGAAGAAGGTGGCGCACTCCTACCCCAATATCCTCACCCCTGACCAGATCCCCAAGTTCTTCATCCCTCCAAAACTTTCCCCAGCGCTGGTCAGGGCAGGACATGGCAGAACAGGGATGGAAATGAGACATGAAGGGTTCAAACCCAGCCCCAAGGCTTTGCTGAAGTCAGCGCACCGCCATGTTATTCAAGTTGAAGATGTAGAGGGTGAGATGGAGGCATCAGATCCAGTGACTCACGGGCCTTTCTCTGCTCCTCTAATGGGGGGTCTCTATTTGTCTGAAAGTCCCAACACACGCAGAAGAGAGTCTCTCTTTCATGAGAGGTGCCCCACTCATGGACCTTCTGAGATGACCTCACTGGATGGAAGTACCACACCAAGCTGGAGAAACTCAACCTCAGACTTGGGGGTACATCAGGTCTCACTCGGAGCCATGGACAGTGACACCACTTCTTCTGCCGACTCCTCTCCCTTCAATTCTCCTCTGCTCACCCGTTCCATGGCTGGGAGCTTGGTCGGCCAAGTCTATGATAAGCAACGCCTGTTTGGTCGCCCTCTAAGCAGCAAAGCCTTGGACCGGACAAACTCCCTGTCCACCGAGGAGACCAGTTCAGCAGACACCAGCCCCTTTGTCACTCGCAGAGACAGCCAACGTGGGCTAGGACTTTCCATGGTCCATCTGGTCCCACCACAAGTCTTTCATTTGGACTTTATCTGCTGCCAGGAGAGGTTGACCAAAGAGACGGAGATCCTGATGGACAAGGGAGGGCTTCTGCGCTTGTCTGCTGAGCACATAAAGGAGATGGGGCGCCTTAGGGTGAAGCTGGTCAGTGCAGAGAACCTGTACCCACCCTATCAGGACCCCAAGAACATTAGCTGCTGTGCAGTGATGAGCCTACAGCCTGGGAAGCAGCAGAAGCAGAAGAGCACGGTCATACGAAGAAGTCGCAACCCAATCTTCAACGAGGACTTCTTCTTTGAAGGGGTGGAGAAGTCAGAGCTGGACTCCAAGAGCCTTAGGGTGAAGATTGTTAACCAGGGGTCCGGCATGCGCAGAGACCAATTACTGGGTCAGACTGAGCTCAGGCTCTGCTCCATTCTACCCCCTTAATAGATTGGCCCAGGGTCATGGAACCTGTTGTGGTTGGACAAGGCCAAACATTATTCTATCAGACTTAATGACTAAGCACCGACTTTAACCAAGGACTGGTCGCGGTTTATATATATATATGTGTGATATATTCCCAGTTATACATGTAATATCAGTTAGTAGTGCATAGATACGCTCCTATCTGTAACCCTCCATAGTAACCCACTAACTGTCCCAGTGACCCCAGTTCCCTATACACCCCATTAGACTCATGGGAAGTGGATCTACTCACAGGACTTGGGGTTCCCCTTTAAAGTTACGTTTGCAGAGTAAGTGTTAGGGTGCTGCTGTACAACAGTGGGTGGGGCAGGGCACATGGGGGTGTAACTGGGAAGACTGGGATGTGGCATACGTTGCCTTTTTATCCACGGATTTGTATCCCCATCAGTCTGTCCATCATAAAGTGCGACTGTAGCGTTGCTCCTGTGTGACTTGTCTCATTGACTTACATTGAACAGAAATGTATCTACAAGGGAAGGGATAAAACAGCAGCTCCTCAAGCTCTAACCCAAAATATCTACAAACCAACCATGCGAGGAGGATAAAGGCAATATATAATATAATACACAAAAACCACAAATATCTTGTAAATTATATCCTTATAAACGGTGACTAGTGATGTCATCAGTTATAAACGGTGACTAGTGATGTCATGACTCACTGAAACTTGTGTATTATAATAAATAAAGCGCCCCTTGTTGGAAAATATAAGGATATTAGAAGTTCCATGACCTGTATAAAAACACTCGGCCAATGGTCATGGAACTCCTCAGTGACTTATAATGTCCTTATATTTTACAATAGGGGGCACTTTATTGACTGTATATAACAGAGCTGATCATTATAGGGAGAAACGCTAATAACTGCCACAAGGGGGCGGTACAACCCAATGTTCTTTGCCGTTTCAAGGTAAACTGATCCCTCTCTGAGAAAGAAAACCATTTCTAATTAGATTATAAATGTATTTATATGATTATAATTATCATTATTATTATTATTATTAATAATAATAATAATAATACAACGACTACATTGTGTCGGAAGTCAGAACCAGAACTGCGCAGAATATAAAGGGCCAGACGCAATTACACACAAACTGAGGAATGATGAATAAATGGATATTAGGGAGTGTGGAATTTTAATTTCTTTTCTGAAAAAAATGTTTTTGTTTTTTTTTTGCTCTTCCACCTGTCTGGTTGCTAGGGTTGCAGCTGTTAGCAACCAGGCAGTGGTTTGGAGGGTCTGAATGACAATAAATGACACATTAATGACCAAGTAATTCTCACACTAACAGCACATTCTTCCAATCATTCCTATTGGTCATTGTGATGCCGCTGGCTCAGCAAATGGGAGGAGTCTGAACTTCAGCGCTCCAACTCCCGCCCCTCTGTTTCCCTGGGCTGAATTCTGCTTATAGAGGGGAAAGTCTTTAAAGAGACGGCGTCTGATGCTCTGGGGGAAATATCTGTGGTTTCCCCTGTGTCATGTGACAGTGTCTGTGGTCCTGCTGTCACTTTGTCTGTCATTCTCCACCTGTCACAGAGGAACAAACTGATAAACCACGAGATACAGGGACGATCTTGTATCTTCTTTAAAGGGCCAGTATCTGGTTATATTGGGCTCTTGTTGTTTAGTAAACTAAGGGAGCACCAAAGTCTGACTGTTTCCCTACCAGGAGAGGGGGAATGAGTGATTCATTGGTGGGGAGGAATGGAGATCTCACCATCAGCATAGGAAGGGGATCTTTACTGTAAGGACAGTCAGGTTATGGGATTCCCTACCAAGAGAGGGGAATGAGTGATTCATTGGTGGGGAGGAAAGGAGATCTCACCATCAGCATAGGAAGGGGTTCTTTACTGTAAGGGCAGTCAGGATATGGGATTCCCTACCAAGAGAGGGGGAATGAGTGATTCATTGGTGGGGAGGAAAGGAGATCTCACCATCAGTATAGGAAGGGGTTCTTTACTGTAAGGGCAGTCAGGTTATGGGATTCCCTACCAAGAGAGGGGGAATGAGTGATTCATTGGTGGGAGGAAAGGAGATCTTGCCATCAGCATAGGAAGGGGTTCTTTACTGTAAGGACAGTCAGGTTATGGGATTCCCTACCAAGAGAGGGGAATGAGTGATTCATTGGTGGGGAGGAAAGGAGATCTCACCATCAGCATAGGAAGGGGTTCTTTACTGTAAGGACAGTCAGGTTATGGGATTCCCTACCAAGAGAGGGGGAATGAGTGATTCATTGGTGGGGAGGAAAGGAGATCTCACCATCAGCATAGGAAGGGGTTCTTTACTGTAAGGACAGTCAGGTTATGGGATTCCCTACCAAGAGAGGAGGAATGAGTGATTCATTGGTGGGGAGGAAAGGAGATCCCACCATCAGCATAGGAAGGGGTTCTTTACTGTAAGGGCAGACAGGTTATGAAATGTTCTTCTGTGTCAGATTACTTATCTTTCCGCCCCTCTCTTATTTATCCTTTGTTCTTATTTCTAAGCAGCTATCTGGTAGCTATGGTAATAAGCCCTAGTAACAAGGTAACAACCCTCAGAGATTCAGAATAAAAATTTTCTTTTTCTTTTAAAATACCAAAAATGAAGATTGATCGTTTCAGAATATCATTTACAGGTATCAGGTACATTATTAAGGGGAATGTACTCAGTGTGTGGATGTTGCAGAACCAGTAGATCAGTGTGTGGTGCATTTATATATAGACTGGCCAATTTACTTTTCAATTGGTCTTTATTTTTTATAGTTTTTTATTATTATTATTTAGCTCTTCTTCTGATTCTTTCCAGCTTTAAAAACGGGGTCACTGACCCCATTTAAAAAACAAATGCTCTGTAAGGCTACACATTTATTTTTATATTACTCATCTACTCTCATTACTCTTCTATTCATATCCCAGTCTCTTATTTAAATTAGTGCAGGGTTGCTAGGGGAATTTGGACCCTAGCAACCAAATTGCTGAAACAGCAAACTGGGGAGCTGCTGAATAAAAAGCTAAATAACTTGGGGGGAAGAGGTTGGTTAGTTCAGTCTCACTCCCTGGGTGTTACACTAACCAGTATTTGTATATGTTGATTCTGTTCGGACTCACCCCCCAGTACCACTGCTGGTTCCAGTAGAGTGTCAGCTCACTTGCAGTTTGTCTCTATGGTGGGCACTGCTCATTAGGGATGTAGCGAACTTCGACTGTTCGCGTCTGCCGAATGTTCGCGAACGTCGGGCGACGTTCGCCAATAGGCGTTCGCGTCAAAATCGTTCGACCGTTCGACCATTCGACCATTCGATCGCTAAAATCGAAGGATTTTCGTTCAAATCGAACGATCGAAGCCATTGGATTGAATGAAATCATTCGATCGAATGGCTTCGATCGTTCGATTCGAACGAAAATCGTTCGATCGAACGATTAAAATCCTTCGATCGTTCGAATCGAACGATTTTCGGATGTTCGAAGTTCGCGAACAGTTCGCGAATTGTTCGCATTTTTTGCCGGTGTTCGCGAACGGCGTTCGCGAACACATAAACGGCAGTTCGCTACATCCCTACTGCTCATAATGCATGTGCCAGCACTGAGCTCTGCGGCTTTACTTCTAATGGATAATGAGTATATGAACCCTAGGTGTGCCGGTAGTATTACTACAGAAGGAGCATATTAACCCTAGGTGGGTCGGTAGTATTACTACAGAAGGAACATATTAACCCCAGGTGTGCTGGTAGTATTACTACAGAAGGAACATATTAACTCTAGGTGTGCCGGTAGTATTACTACAGAAGGAACATATTAACCCCAGGTGTGCTGGTAGTATTACTACAGAAGGAACATATTAACCCCAGGTGTGCTGGTAGTATTACTACAGAAGGAGAATATTAACTCTAGGTGTGCCGGTAGTATTACTACAGAAGAAGAATATTAACCCTAGGTGTGCCAATAATATTACTACAGAAGGAGCATATTAACCTTAGATGTGCCGGTAGTATTACTACAGAAGGAGCATATTAACCCTAGGTGTGCTAATAGTATTACTACAGAAGGAGCATATTAACCCTAGGTGTGCCAGTAGTATTACTACAGAAGGAGCATATTAACCCTAGGTGTGCCTGTAGTATTACTACAGAAGGAGCATATTAACCCTAGGTGTGCCAGTAGTATTACTACAGAAGCAGCATATTAACCCTAGGTGTGCCGGTAGTATTACTACAGAAGGAGCAAATTAACCCTAGGTGTGCCTGTAGTATTACTACAGAGGGAGCATATTAACCCTAGGTGTGCCGGTAGTATTACTACAGAAAGATCATATTAACCCTAGGTGTACCGGTGGTATTACTACAGAAGGAGCATATTAACCCTACGTGTGCCGGTAGTATTACTACAGAAAAATGATAACAGGCATACTAACCCCAGATGCTTCTGTTTTATTAATACTGAAACTAGATGATGAGAATTATAACCACAGACATGCCAGTATAAATATGACAGACAATTGATAATGGGCCTATTAACTAGGGATGCACCGAATCCTTCTGCCTGGCCGAACCAAATCCGAATCCTAATTTACATATGCAAATTAGGGACGAGGAGGGAAATCATGTGACTTTTTTGTCACAAAACAAGGAAGTAAAAAATGTTTTCCCCTTCCCACCCCTAATTTACATATGCAAATTAGGATTTGGATTCGGTTCGGTATTCGGCCGAATCTTTCACAAAGGATTTGAGGGTTCGACCGAATCGAAAATAGTGGATTTGGTGCATCCCTAATATTAACCCTTGATGTGTTTTCATGAATACAGCAAATGGATAATGACCATATTAACTCTAGATGTGCCAGTATTATTTCCACAGAAAATGGATCATGAACATATTAACCTTAGCCATGCCAGTATAATTACTACAGAAAACGAGCATATTAACCCTAGATGTGCCAGTGTTAATACAGAAAATAGATAATAAGCATATTAACTTTTGACATTTCAGTATAATTACTACAGAAAATGGATAATGGCCATTTTAACCCTAGGTGTGCCAGTATTATTACTGCATAAAATGGATAATGAGCATACATACAAGTATAATAACTAAATGAAGAAGATAATGGGAATATTAACCCCAGATGTGCCTGCATTATTAATACAGAAAGTGGATAAGGAGCATTTAAACCTAAGGCATGCCAGTAAAATAATTAAATGAAATGGATAATGGGCATATACTGTAAACCTTAGAAATGCCAGTATAATAACTACAGAAAATGGATACCAGGCATATTAACCCTTGCTGTTCCATTATTACTGCTACAGAAAATGGATAATGAACACATTAACCTTAGCCATGCCAGTACTATATAACTATAGAAAATGGATAATGGCTTATTAACCCCATATGTTCCAGTATTATTACTACAAAAAAGTGGATGATGATCATATTAACCATAGACATGCCAGTTTAATAACTACAGAAAATGGACAATGGGAATATTAAACCCAAACAAACCAGCAAGATCAGCAGGTTAAACACATTCGCTAGAGTCGCACAGAAGACCAACTGCAACATTTTCTTCTTTCCTTGTGCCCCCCCCCCCCATAGTGTTTGGCATTTTTCTTCCTGGAAAATTAAAAAGTAATTGAAAAAAGTCGTTTTTTTTCTGCTGAATTCTCTGAAAACAACTGAACTGGACTAAAAAGTATTGGAAGGTAACTGGGCACCTTGTGTCCATAACAGGGTGTGGTCTGGGCAGTTTGGGGGGAGTCACCTTTAAAAGGTTGGTGTTTCTGTTACTATTAGTGGGATTCAATGAGGTTGGATTTGGGGAGACAAGTGTGGATTTGGGGAGACAAGGCCTGGAGCCATATTGTGTCTCTGGTTCTGACTTTTGAAACAATGTAGAAATCAGTTCTGCTTAAAAATCTGTGTTCTGCTACATTGTTTCAGGAGTCAGAACCAGCAGAGCAGATAATATAATCACATATTTAATCAGACGCTGCATCCAATGAATGACATTTCTCATGAGGTAAAGTCTCTTGTTTGGCTTTATTTCCCCTTTAAGATAACTGGCAGCTGCCGGAAAGCATCGAATGTGTCAGACATTATGGGGAGAGGAATCTCAGTGCAGTCGTGTTGTTTTCCTTCTCACTGTGACATTTAGATTTTTTCTCGGTTCCTTTCTTGTTTCTCATCAGACTCAAGAGAATCTCCCGTTTGTCCCCCCAAAGTCTCACAATGAATCAGCTGCCGCCCCCAGACTGGAATCAGAGTCTCTCCCTCACTGAGTCTCACTGGCGCTCTCTCATCTCACTTCAAAGGACAAGTCTTCCCTTTTCTCACACTCACATGTCTCACTCACATCTCACTTAGAGGTCTCACTCACATCTCACTCAGTGCACTCACTCACATCTCACTCAGTGGTCTCAATCACATCTCACTCACATCTCACTCAGAGGTCTCACTCAGAGGTCTCACTCACGTCTCACTCACTTCTCATTCAGTGGTCTCACTCACATCTCTCTCAGTGCACTCACTCACATCTCACTCACATCTCACTCAGTGGTCTCAATCACGTCTCACTCACATCTCACTCACATCTCACTCACGTCTCACTCACTTCTCATTCAGTGGTCTCACTCACATCTCTCTCAGTGCACTCACTCACATCTCACTCATGTCTCACTCACATCTCACTCACATCTCATTCAGTGGTCTCACTCACATCTCACTCAGTGGTCTCAATCACGTCTCACTCACACGTCTCACTCACATCTCACTCACGTCTCACTCAGAGGTCTCACTCACGTCTCACTCACTTCTCATTCAGTGGTCTCACTCACATCTCTCTCAGTGCACTCACTCACATCTCACTCACATCTCTCTCAGTGCACTCACTCACATCTCACTCACGTCTCACTCACATCTCACTCACGTCTCATTCAGTGCACTCACTCACATCTCACTCACGTCTCACTTAGAGGTCTCACTCACATCTCACTCACGTCTCATTCAGTGCACTCACTCACATCTCACTCACGTCTCACTCAGTGCACTCACATCTCACTCACGTCTCACTCAGTGCACTCACATCTCACTCACGTCTCACTCAGAGGTCTCACTCACGTCTCACTCACTTCTCATTCAGTGGTCTCACTCACATCTCACTCAGTGCACTCACTCACATCTCACTCATGTCTCACTCACATCTCACTCACGTCTCATTCAGAGGTCTCACTCACATCTCACTCATGCCTCACTCAGTGCACTCACTCACGTCTCACTCACATCTCACTCACGTCTCATTCAGTGCACTCACTCACATCTCACTCACGTCTCACTTAGAGGTCTCACTCACATCTCACTCACGTCTCATTCAGTGGTCTCACTCACATCTCACTCAGTGCACTCAGTGCACTCACTCACATCTCACTCAGTGGTCTCACTCATGTCTCATTCAGTGGTCTCACTCACGTCTCACTCACGTCTCACTCAGTGGTCTCACTCACATCTCACTCACGTTTCACTCAGTGGTCTCACTCACATCTCACTCAGTGGTCTCACTCACGTCTCATTCAGTGGTCTCACTCACATCTCACTCACGTCTCACTCAGTGGTCTCACTCAGTGGTCTCACTCATGTCTCACTCAAGTCTCACTCAGTGGTCTCACTCACATCTCACTCACATCTCCCTCAGTGGTCTCACTCACATCTCACTCACGTCTCACTCACGTCTTACCCTGACAAGATTCGATAGTCAGACTCATAAACACGTCCCCATCATCATCATCATCATCATCATTTCCCCTCTCAGTTCGTAAAAGAAACTCATTCCAGACACGGGGGCACATAACAAGGCGACATTTTTGAGCACACCCATTTTTCTGGCCACGCCCTCTAGTTACCATGTTAATTTACATATTTCTGTGTTTTTTATGTGTTATTACAGTTTTGCTAATGAAGGAGAAATGTCCTTTAAGCTGCAAGTCACAGTTTCCCCAATAAACCTGCTTATCTTAAATTGTTACAATTCATTATCTGCTTATCCTAAATTTTTACAATTAATTATCTGCTTATCTTAAATTGTTACAATTAATTATCTGCTTATCTTAAATTATTACAATTCATTATCTGCTTATCTTAAATTTTTACAATTAATTATCTGCTTATCTTAAATTATTTCAATTAATTATCTGCTTATCTTAAATTGTTTCAATTAATTATCTGCTTATCTTAAATTGTTACAATTAATTATCTGCTTATCTTAAATTGTTACAATTAATTATCTTCTTATCTTAAATTGAAATTAAATTTCTGGCTGTTCAGTGCTGGAGATCAAAGAGAAAGTCGGAAGATTTCAGTAACAAACTTGGGACTGCGGGTTGAGCTGTCAAAATCAGGACTGTCCCGTGAAAACGGGACATTTGGCAGGTGTGTTATATGACTTAAATCTCAGCCATAAAGCAGAGCAGAATTGCTGCATCCACACTGCTACTTTACATAAGAGCTGTACAACATACATAATATGTGGGAGAATCCATCTCTGTTAATAACGTTCCTTTAGCCTCTGCCTGGAAGCTCAGCCCTGACTGTATCACTGCTTCAGTCCTGCCTTTGTCTTTCCCCAGATTATGGCTCAGGACTGGGTGCGGATCCTGTAACACGAGTATCGAGTTCCTTGTCCCCAGCTGATCTATATCAATTACAAGGACGACAGTTACAGGAGACAGCTCAGCGGTGCATCCAAGTGAACCTTTAATTAATTCAGCAAGTTTAACACTTCCTTCCGCTTAAGCCCAAGGATAAACCTAAAGCGATGATCATACTACATTTCCCATCATCCTCAGGCAGCCACGGGTTTCACTTGGGTCCATCTCCTTAAATATCTTTGAAGATTGCGCAAAGCAGAGCAGACAGTAACCCTTCCAACACTTTCCTCTTGTCTCTATATATTAGGTACCTATCTAGTGTTACCAATCCCTATTTCTGTAGGGAAATGAGAGAGAGCAGACAGTAACCCTTCCAACACTTTCCTCTTGTCTCTATATATTAGGTACCTATCTAGTGTTACCAATCCCTATTTCTGTAGGGAAATGAGAGAGAGCAGACAGTAACCCTTCCAACACTTTCCTCTTGTCTCTATATATTAGGTACCTATCTAGTGTTACCAATCCCTATTTCTGTAGGGAAATGAGAGAGAGCAGACAGTAACCCTTCCAACACTTTCCTCTTGTCTCTATATATTAGGTACCTATCTAGTGTTACCAATCCCTATTTCTGTAGGGAAATGAGAGAGAGCAGACAGTAACCCTTCCAACACTTTCCTCTTGTCTCTGACTCTGTCTCTATATATTCCCCCGAATTGAATGAGAGTCGGATCCTCTAATCTGTTCTGAGAAATCCTTTCAGGAAGAAGCAGTGAGAATAATGTTCGGAGATTAGAGACGGGACACATGTAGCTAATGACATGCACGCTGGCCGCACGCTATAAGATCCACAAGATATAGTAGACAACATGATCCTCTGCCGAGATATAGGTCAGATTTCTCTTTTTTGTCATCAGAAGTCTCCAGGCAGCTAACGGACCCTCCATGGGAACTCAATCACCGTGATGAAATAGGGACAATAGGTGCTGTAATGTAAATCACTACCTGCTCATTCCTGCCTATCTCTTATACACTGAGAACTTCAGTGATAGATGTCCGACCATGGAAACAGCATCAACTGCAACTGAAAAGCTCTCTATAGAATCTTCTCTCTGTCCCCTGGGGATCGGGTCTGTAGAACTGAACCCAGAGCTCTAGGTGAGACCTTACCAGGGATCTATAAAGTGGTATCACTGTCTCTCTCTGTCCCCTGGGGATCGGGTCTGTAGAACTGAACCCAGAGCTCTAGGTGAGACCTTACCAGGGATCTATAAAGTGGTATCACTGTCTCTGGCCCCTGGGGATCGGGTCTGTAGAACTGAACCCAGATCTCTAGGTGAGACCTTACCAGGGATCTATAAAGTGGTATCACTGTCTCTCTCTGTCCCCTGGGGATCGGGTCTGTAGTACTGAACCCAGAGCTCTAGGTGAGACCTTACCAGGGATCTATAAAGTGGTATCACTGTCTCTCTCTGTCCCCTGGGGATCGGGTCTGTAGTACTGAACCCAGAGCTCTAGGTGAGACCTTACCAGGGATCTATAAAGTGGTATCACTGTCTCTGGCCCCTGGGGATCGGGTCTGTAGAACTGAACCCAGGGCTCTAGGTGAGACCTTACCAGGGATCTATAAAGTGGTATCACTGTCTCTCTCTGTCCCCTGGGGATTGGGTCTGTAGAACTGAACCCAGAGCTCTAGGTGAGACCTTACCAGGGATCTATAAAAGTGGTTATCACTGTCTCTGTCCCCTGGGGATCGGGTCTGTAGAACTGAACCCAGAGCTCTAGGTGAGACCTTACCAGGGATCTATAAAGTGGTATCACTGTCTCTCTCTGTCCCCTGGGGATCGGGTCTGTAGAACTGAACCCAGAGCTCTAGGTGAGACCTTACGCAGGGATCTATAAAGTGGTATCACTGCCTCTCTCTGTCCCCTGGGGATCGGGTCTGTAGAACTGAACCCAGAGCTCTAGGTGAGACCTTACCAGGGATCTATAAAGTGGTATCACTGTCTCTGTCCCCTGGGGATCGGGTCTGTAGAACTGAACCCAGAGCTCTAGGTGAGAACCCTTACCAGGGATCTATAAAGTGGTATCACTGTCTCTCTCTGTCCCCCTGGGGATCGGGTCTGTAAGAACTGAACCCAGAGCTCTAGGTGAGACCTTACCAGATCTATAAAGTGGTATCACTGTCTCTCTCTGTCCCCTGGGGATCGGGTCTGTAGAACTGAACCCAGAGCTCTAGGTGAGACCTTACCAGGGATCTATAAAGTGGTATCACTGTCTCTGTCCCCTGGGGATCGGGTCTGTAGAACTGAACCCAGAGCTCTAGGTGAGACCTTACCAGGGATCTATAAAGTGGTATCACTGTCTCTCTCTGTCCCCTGGGGATCGGGTCTGTAGAACTGAACCCAGAGCTCTAGGTGAGACCTTACCAGGGATCTATAAAGTGGTATCACTGTCTCTGTCCCCTGGGGATCGGGTCTGTAGAACCGAGCCCAGAGCTCTAGATGAGACCTTACCAGGGATCTATAAAGTGGTATCACTGTCTCTCTCTGTCCCCTGGGGATCGGGTCTGTAGAACTGAACCCAGAGCTCTAGGTGAGACCTTACCAGGGATCTATAAAGTGGTATCACTGTCTCTCTCTGTCCCCTGGGGATCAGGTCTGTAGAACTGAACCCAGAGCTCTAGGTGAGACCTTACCAGGGATCTAAATGGGCTAGGCATATGGTATTAACCCATCACAATGCATAAGTAATGAGTAAGTAGGGGACATGTGATATGATAATAAATTACAGGGCTTGGAAAGCCCATAAAGCTCCATCATGTAATTGAATCAATCTCCGGTATGAGTGAGATGAGTGAGAGCTGGTGTGGAACCTACTGGTCACTTCCCCTGTGGTAGGAAGGGAGAGTAATTGAGGACAGACAATGTGAGAGGCAGTTATTGTGGTCAGCGATGAGTTGCTACAGCTCAGGCTCTGGTGGAACAACTGCAGGTACGTCCTGGTTCCCATTACACAATTCTTAACATCGCCTGCTTGTTCCCCACCCTCTGCTCAGTATCTGACCTGCACAAAACGGCTTCCTCTGAGCAAACCACAGGCTCTGCATCCCCTGCCTGCCCCCGGCAATTGCATAAACTTGCCTGTAACAGTATTTGCAATGGGACTTTGTTGTCCACATATCCTGTTAGGTCAACTCTCACTAACCAACGTGATAACTAACCGCCCAACGGTGAAGGAATAGGGCAGGCCAAAGCCCCCACCATCCTCTCCCAGACCACAATGAGTAGTTATTGGCCTCTAGGAACAAATATGACCCTTATTAAACATGTACATCCTGGGCTTTGAATGCAAAACGTATGAAGACCACCACTCTGGAGAGGTCTTTCCCCCGGATGGTCTTCATGAGGGACCATGAATAATGCCAATGCTGGGTCTCCTTCTGCCCTTCTATAATAAAAAATATGTATCACAGGTGCAATGATATTTTTAGTCTACTCAGAACCAACATAGAGGAGGGATTGAGCCAAGGAGCTCACTCACAGCCATCACCCCCCCCCCCCCAAAAAAGCTGTTTGTTTCTTTAAAATAACCTTTTGATGGTGGCACTCATCAGGCTGACAGCTGACAAATGTAACAAGCCACAGATTTATCCAGATAATGTGAGAAGTGCCTCTTCCTTTCTCTCTGCCTCCCTGTCTCTCAACTTATGCCTTGTCACCTGGGCTGGCCTCGTGGTATAGGGGTCCCCACACAATGAGGATAGATAGGGGGCTTCATTAAACATGGAGCCACTTTCAATAAAAATGAGACTTTCTGAAGGTCAGTGTTTCTCTGCCCTCGCTGTTGTGACTTTCCCTAGCGTCTACATTGGGGGGTGCTGCTTCTGCCATATTGAACCCCAATAGCATCACCCAGATGGCAAACATTTCAGTTAAATCACAAAGGATCAATAATAGGAATGTTTATCATGTGCCCTGTTTTGAGTTCCCATGGAGCCCACCAGTAGGGGTCAACCTGGGCTCCCCCAAGATGTCTGGAGAAGATGTCTGGAGAAGATGTCTGAAGAAGAGGTCTGGAGAAGATGTCAAGGTCTGTTTGGTTAGGGTTAAGATGAGACTGGGGAGAAGATGTCTGGAGAAGATGTCAAGGTCTGTTTGGTTAGGGTTAGGATGAGACTGGGGAGCACTTATATAAGGGCTATGGTATTTTGATCAGAGGGGCTCTATGACACCCCATGAAGTCCCCAGATCCCCTGGCAGTTGACAGCAGTGGTTGTACCTGGAGAGCATCGGCCAGAGCCGTGTGCCGAGCACCTACTGAATGTGTGAGTCTCCTCCTATGAGTAACAGTTCTCAGTGGCATACGTGCAAGTTGTGTTCTTGCTCAGGTTGTGGTGAGGCAGCTTTCCCCCAGCCCGATGCTCAGAAATTACACTCTGTTTTACTGCACTTTGCAACGACCTACCTAGACTGCAACTGTCATCTACCAACTGTGCCCCCACATTTACTAATTCTACCAATGGTTTACCCTTTGCCCTATGAATTCAATGTTATATTCTTTTCTGAAGTGACTGTGTATCCCCATTTCACTCCCATGAGCACAGAAAGTACCTACCCCAGATACCCACTGTAGGGAAGCAATCTTATGCCCACCTTCTCAGACCCCTCTAACATCCATCTCCCCTTTCCCAGCGCCCGGCTAATAGTAGTAGTGCTCGGTGCCTCTGTACATAGTGCTGTGTAAGCTTTTTATAAGTGCTGCTGTGGTTAGGGCTTGAATGTCATTGCTGTGTGGTTAACACGCTACAATAGGTGTGAAGTCTTACAAATTTGAGAGAGCAAACAAAGGGTTTGATACCCCAGGCCGGTAGTGTTAAGGAGCACACAAGGCACGAGGCAGGCGGGAGGCTGGGGAGGTTAGTGGAGGTGTTGGGGGACAGGCATTTCATAAATGAAAGGGCAGATAGGAACAGTGTGGAGGTGGAACTAATAATAGCTATAGAATTTGCTATGTGGCTTCCTCAGTGTGTTTCTGAGAATTCTGGGAGATGTGATTCTTTATTTATATCTGTGAATTCACACTCACTTTCACAAACTTTCGTGGGAGCCCTTCTCGGATCCGTACCAGCTGCCCCTCCACCTGCAGTGCCTCCCACCTCACATTTTGCAGTTGGTTTGATTCATGTGCTACTGGGGGTCTTGCAAGATCTTGTGCAGCTGTGTTCCCAGAATCCCACTGTGCAAGCACTTAACTAACCCCACTGTGGAATTCCTTAAACCAGGGATCCCCAACCAGTAGCTCGTGAGTAACATGTTACTCCCCAACCCCTTGGATGTTGCTCTCAGTGGCCTCAAACCAGGAGCTTATTTTTGAATTCCAGTCTTGGAGGCAAGTTTTAGTTGTATAAAAACCAGTTGTACTGCCAAACTGAGCCTCAATGTAGGTTGATAATCCACATAGGGGCTACTAAATGGCCAATCACAGCACTTTTTTAGCACCCCAAGAACATTTTTCATGCTTGTGTTGCTCCCCAACTCCTTTTACTTCTGAATGTTGCTCACGGGTTCAAAAGGTTGGGGATCCCTGCCCTAAACCCTTCCACCATTATAGTATTCCTTCCAAGCCAAATGTATAGGGGGGCCCATATGTGCCCCATGGCAGATCCTTGCTACTGTTTATGTGCAATGGAGTTCTAAGCATAGAACTTTCCACCATTGTCATTGGTTATTAGAGTTGACAAAAGTCTCTGCCCCCTGCGCGTCATTGGCTGCCTCCCAGGCAGAGGGAAGGATGTCACCTGTGGTGAGATGACCACATGGAGAGGATGAGAAGTTGCAAGAGTGTAGGGGACTTATTAGAGGTGACAGAATGGGACGGACATCAGCTATGAGAGGTAGGTACCCTCACAATCCTTATTGTACAGTTTAGGGACATCTGTAAGAACATGTAATGAGGAAGAAGAAGAAGAAGGACGCAAAGACTTTCGCATCACCACCTGAATCTCTTTATCAGACTGAAAGCAGCTAAGCTGGGGGGTCTACATAATAGAGCACAGGTAATAGAGTCACTACCTCACCAATGGGTAATCTGGCCACTAAAATTCCCCTAGTGTAACTAGTCACTTTGTATGATATCTGCTCTCTATAGTCTATTGTTCTACTGAAACAAAAACACTTTCTTCTATTGAACTTTCGGTATCGGTGTATGAACGGTGCGTGCTATATATATGCTCCCCTTTTTAGGTCTACTCTCATAGCCTGGGTAAGGATTCTTGCAATGTAAAAGCAATGAGAGATCCTTGTAAATGTAGACTAATGTACAGTGTTAGACTGTAGATCATGCCAAGAAATAAGAAGGGATGATGTTCTTCCAACAAGGTATTCTTGCTCTTCTCTATATACTTGTCAGTGCATCGTCAGCGAATTTCCTCTTCAAACCAACACAAAAGAGATACAAATAGGCTTGAGGAGATGTGCACGGGGGGTTATACAGCAAAATGTTGAGGTTCAGTGCTGTTTAGAGACTCATGTGCTTTGAGAAGAATGATGAAGTTAAGGATGGAGATATCTGTTGTGTAAGATGAACGGGGGTCAATGACGTAGTTAAGGTTGGAGATGAAGACTAAACCATAAGACCAGAGACAGTGTGTTAATTAGCTCAATATACTATAATGGATGAAGAAATAGGATCACTAGTCTAAAAGATCTCAGTTTACTAATGTTGAGGAGGGAAAGGTAGAGTAAGAGCACACAGGCCACTTATGTTAAAGGGATACTGTCATGGGAAAAAAAAATTCTTTCAAAATGAATCAGTTAATAGTGCTGCTCCAGCAGAATTCTGCACTGAAATCCATTTCTCAAAAGAGCAAACAGATTTTTTTATATTCAATTTTGAAATCTGACATGGGGCTAGACATTCTGTCAATTTCTCAGCTGCCCCTGGTCATGTGACTTGTGCACTTTAGGAGAGAAATGCTTTCTGGCAGGCTGCTGTTTTTCCTTCTCAATGTAACTGAATGTGTCTCAGTGGGACCTGGATTTTACTATTGAGTGTTGTTCTTAGATCTACCAGGCAGCTGTTATCTTGTGTTAGGGAGCTGCTATCTGGTTACCTTCCCATTGTTCTGTTGTTTGGCTGCTGGGGGGGGGAAGGGAGGGGGTGATATCAGTCCAACTTGCAGTACAGCAGTAAAGAGTGACTGAAGTTTATCAGAGCACAAGTCACATGACTTGGGGCAGCTGGGAAACTGACAATATGTCTAGCCCCATGTTAGATTTCAAAATTGAATATAAAAAAATCTGTTTGCTCTTTTGAGAAATGGATTTCAGTGCAGAATTCTGCTGGAGCAGCACTATTAACTGATGCGTTTTTTTCCCATGACAGTATCCCTTTAAGGATGAACAATGGAGTCCCTAAGATCAGGAAAGGTGCTGTTTAATAGGAGAAATTGGGTCCATGTATGATCAAAAAGTATAGGGCAAGAGATGTTTGACATTAAGATCTACTTACATTAAAGAACAAATCAACAGGAAGAAGCCAGGAAGACCATGACATTAAGGAGAGCCCTGTCTCTTATCTTGTAGATCATTCTCGCTGCTGAACAAGGAGGGAATATGTTGTGTTAATGAGCGAATAACACTCTGCGTTCTTGTCAAGTGGTTTGAATTTCCTCAGTAAATCCACAGAAAGGGGACAAATAGACTTGTACAGATGGGCAGAGGTTAGTATTTTATGGACGAGTCTCTGTATATCTCTGTCTATGTAGCTGATGATGAGGGTCACCCTAAACTTGTGCCTTCCTATTAGAGTGCATTTCCTTGCCATGGAATGGCCCTGAACTTCAACTGTGTGTAACACACCAAGATCTTTATCATAACAAAGTCTTACAGTTTCACGAGGCATAAACGGTGTTTGTTTTGTACCAATCTCATTATGTGTCACTATGGGGACAAGAGAGTAGACAAGACAAGCACAAGAAAATACAGTAGGGGGGTCTATATTTGCATTGCGGTTTATCACATTGTGTTTAACTAGATTCTATATCCTTCCTCAGGTGCCACCTGTTTATATTACCAACCTGTAAACTGCCCCCATTACTTCATGGGTGTTTTATGTTGCGCAAAGGGAGACCGATCCAACATAATAGAACAGAGAAATGGAAATTCACAATTAAAACTGAAATCTAATGTTTCTGTTTAAGAATTCCAAAAAGCTGTTCCACGCCTTAAAATGAAGCCTCTTCTTTCTTTTAATTTCAATTGTGACTTCTGGAAAGATTTTCTAGTGCACCAAGGAGTTTACACTATATAGGGGCCGATTCACTAAATGCGAGTGAAGGATTCGAAATAAAAAAAACTTCGAATTTCGAAGTATTTTTTGGGCTACTTCGACCATCGAATGGGCTACTTCGACCTTCGACTACGACTACGATTCGAACTAAAAATCGTTCGCCTATTCGAACATTCGATAGTCGAAGTACTGTCTCTTTAAAAAAAACTTCGACCCCCTAGTTCGCCATCTAAAAGCTACCGAAGTCAATGTTAGCCTATGGGGAAGGTCCCCATAGGCTTGGCTAATTTTTTTTGATCGAAGGATATTCCTTCGATCGTTGGATTTTAAACCTTCAATCGTACGATCGCAGTATTTGCGCTAAATCCTTCGACTTTGATATTCGAAGTCGAAGGATTTCAATTCCTAGTCGAATATCGAGGGTTAATTAACCCTCGATATTCGACCCTTAGTGAATCAGCCCCTAACTCTACAAATGGGTCTTAGTCCCTTTAAGTAATGATTCCTCCAACAATCCCAACTTGACCAGCCATCCTCCATAAATAAGATCTCTATTCCCTTTACTAGTTTTCTCTTTCTTGTCCCATAATGCACCTTTCTAAGACCGACATTTTTTTACTGCATATTCTAAATGGGGGCTTTCCACTACTTTATAAAATATACAGTTTTTCAGGTTTGCGGCATGTTACCCTACATTTTATTCCACATAATAATTCAATATATCATGTTTTACAATGCCATCGCTGGTCACCTTTCTAAACTGGTCCTATAGTAAATGTAACATCGTGATCATTTATCAACTCTTTTATAATTCTCACTCTATAATATAATTCTCTCTCTAAATCATTTCTCTGCTAATAATTTGTAAATGTCACAAGGTGACGACACTGATCTTTTTTTTAGCAATTTATAATTAAATGCAATTATTTGATTTTATTTTATAACTTAAAAAACTATTAAAATGGATAATATTTTTTCACCTCTTTAATGATACTGCAGTTTTTATTTGTAAAATGTTATATAAACGTCAATTATAATTTAAAAAATATCACTAGAGGCGGGAAATCAACGTTACAACATGTTTATAATAATATATATTCAAATTTGCATTTCATTATACTCATTATTAAATATTAAAATTAGCATTTAGATGAATTAAAAATGGTCCATTTTTACTGAGTTTTTACTGTCACAAAATAACAAAAATGGCATTGATACAAAAAAACTGAAATTGCATTAACTTTCTCCAAACAAAATCCTGTGATCTGTCCAGACCAGTGATAAAAATATTTTGTGAATGTAGTTTCAATATAAAAGCAGTTGACTGTTTAGATTTATTTTGGGACACTAAAGATAATTTGTTGGACCAAAAGGTGAAAACCTAAATTCTATAAACTCTTTTTAAGAATTTGTTTTCACTTTCTTTCCTACGTGTGAGAAGAAACGCAGCAAATTGCTGAATGTTGCTTGAAAGAAAAAGTCATTTCAGCCAAATAGACATCTAGACGATGCCCTTGTGAGAATGTCTATAATTAGGAATTCTGCTTTTAATTAGAAGTCACCTTTTTAGTGTTTTTTTGTTTTTTTTTAAAAAGAGAGCACTCAAACAGAGCTGTAAAATTAGTTCTGTATTTTTCCCGGTGGGTAAAATCTAAAAGTAAATTTTTCCAGAGACTTCAGACCAAGTAATTTACTGCAGTGTAAAGTTTATAATTAATCATTGTAATTATATAAAAGAGAATCAATCATTTCATATAGTGTCAAATAATTAAAGGATAATTCAAAACTGTTTGTGTAAAAATAATGCACGTGCATTAAGTGTGTGTGAACAATAGGTTTACTATTGCATTTTTCACTTATTGTATTTCATATATTATAATTAATTTTTAGGGGGGCTGTTGATTAAAATTCTTGTTGATGGAAAAAAAATTAAATCAAAACAATAGGAAATTTAATATGGAAAGGACTGAAATTCTATTGTTATAACACTGATATTTACTTCTATCTTCCAAAAACAATTTTTATAAATTCAGTTTTTAATTCACGTAGAACATAAATAAACTTTTCACACTGAGAAAAAATAAAATAAATGCTATATGAATGGTATTTAAGAAAGGAAATTAATCACTGAATTAGTTACCTCAAAAACAAAAAACTCATAGCACGGCCTATGCGATTACAAGTGAAACCATTTAGAAGAGGACATACACAGGATAGTGGGTAATAGTGCTGGGCTTAAAGTTTGTGTGAATAAGAACAATAAACAGGGCAGCAATGTGATAATTAGTTACTGAAGGAGATTTATGAGGGAATAGGGAGGGAAAACAGAGGGATTATAGGGGAGTGGGGCAGCTTGGGAGGGAACTGGTAGATAGAAAGACAGACATATAGATAGAGAATAGATAAATAAATATATGATAGATAGATAGATAGACAGATAGATAGATAGATAGATAGAGAATAGTTAATTAAATATGATAGATAGATAGATAGATAGATAGATAGATAGATGATAGATAGATAGAGAATAGATAATTAAATATGATAGATAGATAGATGATAAATAGATAGATATATGATAGATAGATGATATCTGATGATTGATAGATAGACAGATGATGAAAGATGATGATAGATAGATGATAGATGATATCTGATGATAGATAGATAGATAGATAGATAGATAGATAGATAGATAGATAGAGAGATAGATGGATAGATAGATAGATGATAAATAGATAGAGAATAGATAGATGATAAATAGATAGAGAATAGATAGATGATAGCTAGATGATGATAGATAGAAGATGGGGGAAGAGAAAAGGGGTTCGGGAGGAGATGAAAAATATAGGAGGGGACAGAAGACGGAGGATGGAGAGAAGGGAAAGAGTCGCAGATCAGGAAGCAAGTGTGTTTAGTAGAGCAAGAACCAGGAAAGAGTGTGTGTAGTAAAGCAAGAGAAAGGACAGAGTATGTGTATTAGAGTAAGAGTCACGGTAGAGTTTGTGTAGTAGAGTAAGAGTTAGGAACGAGTATGTGAAGTAGAGCAAGAACAAGGAAAGAGTGTGTGTTATAGAGCAAGAGCCAGGAGTGTGTGTATGTAGTAAAATAGAGTGTGTGTAGTAGAGCAAGAGACAGGACAAAGTGTGTAGTAGAGTTTACTCATACCAGAGTGGGGCCATGCTGTTGTTCAGATGAAAAAAACATTATTATTAGTTTTGCCTCAATTCCCATGTTACAGGGAAATCCTAAAATGTCACATTTCTGCTCCGTCACACATCACCCTGTTGTTATCTCTTACCCCCCCCCCCCCCAGCATCTGGATCCCATTGATGTGGTGTGTGGGGGTCTCTATCTCTCTGATAGGTCTCAGAGTACTGAAACAGTTACATTGTGACACCTGTGGGGGAGGCCCACCCGAGTGTGTATCCTTAGAGGGTGGGTGTGCAAGTTATAAATACACTGGGATAGTGATCAGGGGTGTGTTTTATGTTCTCCGCAGCCCTGACACTTCTTGCACACATAAAGGGTAACTTGAACATAGACTATATAACGGTATATATTTTATATATGACTGTTAGCTGTTACTATAAGAGACAATAGTGTGCTGACACATTCTATCCTCACTTATATATCCTTTGCAGGTCTTTATCTGGTTGCTAGGGCCACACTTAATTAGCAACCAGGCTGTGGTTTGAATGACAGAATGTGACGCACTGATATTGTAGTGAATGTTAATTGCAAGGCATTTCCTGAGAATGATTTCCCATATTGAACATACCCAAACTTATATGGCAATTGTACACAAATTTGTTGTGACAATGGTTTTTATTTCCCCCATTTTTTTGTCGCCGTCTCTTTAATATTTTTAGTGGATGCCTTCAGGAAATGTAGTTACAGAACCCCTTCCCGTAGTCACTATAATTATACTTCTACTTATATATACTGTGTGGGAGGGAGCTGCCATGTTGTTTCCTATAGTGCAATATTAGGGGTTTGGGCTCAAATAGATAAGGCTCAGGAGGGAACACATGCTTTACATATAGCTATCAAAAAGTTGGGGGGGTAATAGAAAAGAAGAGGGGACAAGAGAAATATAGAAGGGGAGAGAAGAGGGAGGATGGGGGAGAGTAAGGCCAAACAGTTGGGGGAGAAAAGGAAAGGAGAGGGGATGAGAGAGAGAAGGAGAGAAGGGAAAGGGGGTTAGGGAGTAGAGAGACCGATGGGGGAGAGGAGAAATATAGAAGGGGAGAGAAGAGGGAGGATGGGGAGAGTAAGGCCAAACAGTTGGGGAGAAAAGGAAAGGAGAGGGGATGAGAGACAGAAGGAGAGAAGGGAAAGGGGGTTAGGGAGTAGAGAGACTGATGGGGGAGAGGAGAAATATAGAAGGGGAGAGAAGAGGGAGGATGGGGGAGAGTAAGGCCAAACAGTTGGGGGAGAAAAGGAAAGGGGATGAGAGACAGAAGGAGAGAAGGGAGAGGGGGTTAGGGAGTAGAGAGACAAATGGGGGAGAGGAGAAATATAGAAGGGGAGAGAAGAGGGAGGATGGGGGGAGAGTAAGGCCAAACAGTTGGGGGAGAAAAGGAAAGGAGAGGGGATGAGAGACAGAAGGAGAGAAGGGAAAGGGGGTTAGGGGAGCAGAGAGACAAATGGGGGAGAGGAGAAATATAGAAGGGGAGAGAAGAGGGAGGATGGGGGGAGAGTAAGGCCAAACAGTTGGGGGAGAAAAGGAAAGGAGAGGGGATGAGAGACAGAAGGAGAGAAGGGAAAGGGGGTTAGGGGAGCAGAGAGACAAATGGGGGAGAGGAGAAATATAGAAGAGGAGAGAAGAGGGAGGATGGGGGAGAGTAAGGCCAAACAGTTGGGGGAGAAAAGGAAAGGAGAGGGGATGAGAGACAGAAGGAGAGAAGGGAAAGGGGGTTAGGGGAGCAGAGAGACAAATGGGGGAGAGGAGAAATATAGAAGAGGAGAGAAGAGGGAGGATGGGGGAGAGTAAGGCCAAACAGTTGGCATGGATAGAAGAGGAGAAGAAGAGAAATACACAGAAGGATAAAAAGATATATCAGAAGAGAAATAGGAAGCAGACAAGGAAAGATAACATTTTAACCATTACCGAGTGGAACCAACAAGCCCAGTCCAATGCTGTATCATCACTAGCAGTTGGGCAGGTTTTATTTGGACAACATGTTGACCTTGAGTCTTTGTTCAAAGTCATCTATTATGTAACTAAGAGTGTAACTAAGAGTGTAACTAAGTGTGTGTATGTTATTATATACACACTGGCTAAGGGAAGGTTGGAGAGTGTAGAGACACTGGTTATTAGTTAGAATGGGTCAGTACCATTATTTATTGAGTTTTGAGCCAGGTGCCCCAGTAACAGATGAGGAGGACGTAGCACCTTGGGGTGAGAGCTCAGGGGGGATGGAGAGCAGGGGGGCTGTGGCTGGAGGTCTCGCTCCTCGAGTGCTGGGATGTGGTTGACCTTTTCTAGGGCTCAGGCTTCCCGTCAGGATGGGGCAGATAAAAGGGAGAGTTACCGGCAGCCGTGGCTGAGAGAGGCTCCTGAGTAATAATATGTGGCCGCAGGTTTGTCATTGTGACTCAGAGTGAGATGTCGCCTCTCGCTCAGCTTTGTTTCACACCCACAGAAAAACCTAGACTTACACAACTGCCACCCGGGGGGGGCAGCTTCTGAAATATCCTGTCTAGGGCCAGCACTTTGTGATGGGGGGCCACTAGGGGGGTGGTGACAAGTAGGGGGCATGGGGGGCCCTGTGGCAGAAGCCCTGGTGGACCTCAAGTCTGATACTGTCAGTTAATGTCTGCTTTATTGTTTCATGAGTCAGGATCAGCAGTGCAGGAGTAGAAAATAACCAGACAGATATTGCTTTCAAACTTAGGGGCAAATTTACTAAAGTGTGAAGTGATAATGCGCCAACATGATGTCATTTCGGTCCTTTGACGATTTACTAACGGGGCACAGGCGTAACTTCGCTAGCAAAAGAGATCGACACTAGCGCAACTTTGCACTCTAACGCAGGCGAATTTGCGATCTGGCGAACGGACGTAACTGCGCAAATGCGAATTTTACTGAACGTTAGCTGTTCCGCCAAACTTGCCTTCACCACCTCAGATCAGGCGAAGTGCAATCGAGTGTATAGGATTTCCTCAATCTTTATGTTGAAAAATGTCCCAAAAAACGCAGGCGTCTTTCCACTTTTTCAGGGTGACAGGCTGCAAAAGTGCATAAAATTTTTTTTGGGTACCCAGGTTCCCCCCTACATTTCCTAAGATATGGCACATAAACTATACAGTGGGCTCATGTGTAGGGCAATATAACAACTCTATTTTATTTTATTAAGGTTCCCTGGACTTGTGTAGTGTAATGTATTTGCTGCAACATATACGTCCATTGTACTTTAACTTCCCGCCATATGCAAATTAGTCAACGCTAACGAAACTTCGCTTTTGCTTGGCGCAGTAACGATAGCGCAACTATCTGGGGACGTTGCTTAGAATTACATTTTCTCTACATGCCATAGGATTTTAATATTGCCTTTACTTTCCCTTTAATAGTTAGATTTCTGCGAACCTCCTTTTCAATAAGATTTCAATAAGGGAGAGAACTTTCGCAGAACTCTAATGATAGTGGGCTGTGCCAGTGATAGAGTCAAAAACGATGTTGTGGAATTATCGATGCAATATCTGCACAGTCAGACGGTGGGAGGTCTCCCTTGTAGTGGGTTTGTCAGTGGAAATGTTCAAGAAACAAACAATTGCAAGAATCTATCTCCCCACTATTGTTACTTATTGTGTCTTTATCCCGCCCTCTCCCCCCCGTAGCTCAGATTGAAGTGATTCCGTGTAAGATTTGCGGAGATAAGTCATCGGGGATCCACTACGGTGTCATTACCTGTGAGGGATGTAAGGTATGAAACCCTGGTACTGGCTTGTTCTGGGCTAAATAAGGGAGAAGGAATGTTCTGGGCACACAATAAGCTATACCCTCATACTGTACTGTCTAAGGGAATCAATATGGCACCTCCCTCCTCCCATATGTATAAATACAAATATACAGAGAAGGAATGTTCTGGGCACACAATAAGCTATACCCTCATACTGTACTGTCTAAGGGAATCAATATGGCACCTCCTCCTCCCATATGTATAAATACAAATATACAGAGAAGGAATGTTCTGGGCACACAATAAGCTATACCCTCATACTGTACTGTCTAAGGGAATCAATATGGCACCTCCCTCCTCCCATATGTATAAATACAAATATACAGAGAAGGAATGTTCTGGGCACACAATAAGCTATACCCTCATACTGTACTGTCTAAGGGAATCAATATGGCACCTCCTCCTCCCATATGTATAAATACAAATATACAGAGAAGGAATGTTCTGGGCACACAATAAGCTATACCCTCATACTGTACTGTCTAAGGGAATCAATATGGCACCTCCTCCCATATGTATAAATACAAATATACAGAGAAGGAATGTTCTGGGCACACAATAAGCTATACCCTCATACTGTACTGTCTAAGGGAATCAATATGGCACCTCCTCCTCCCATATGTATAAATACAAATATACAGAGAAGGAATGTTCTGGGCACACAATAAGCTATACCCTCATACTGTACTGTCTAAGGGAATCAATATGGCACCTCCTCCTCCCATATGTATAAATACAAATATACAGAGAAGGAATGTTCTGGGCACACAATAAGCTATACCCTCATACTGTACTGTCTAAGGGAATCAATATGGCACCTCCTCCTCCCATATGTATAAATACAAATATACAGAGAAGGAATGTTCTGGGCACACAATAAGCTATACCCTCATACTGTACTGTCTAAGGGAATCAATATGGCACCTCCTCCTCCCATATGTATAAATACAAATATACAGAGAAGGAATGTTCTGGGCACACAATAAGCTATACCCTCATACTGTACTGTCTAAGGGAATCAATATGGCACCTCCTCCTCCCATATGTATAAATACAAATATACAGAGAAGGAATGTTCTGGGCACACAATAAGCTATACCCTCATACTGTACTGTCTAAGGGAATCAATATGGCACCTCCTCCTCCCATATGTATAAATACAAATATACAGAGAAGGAATGTTCTGGGCACACAATAAGCTATACCCTCATCCTCCCATATATATAAATACAAGCACCCTGAGAAGATCTTTCTGTGTATAACAAGCTATAGCCTCATACTGTACTTTACATTTAAGAGAAAACACATTAAATAATAAATAAACACCTTTTACCTTTTCTCAGCAATGTGGGAGACTGTTACTTGACCTCTATTTTACCATAGGGATTTTTCCGGCGGAGCCAGCATGGAAAGTTGATTTACTCGTGCAGCCAACAGCAAAGCTGCCACATTGATCGTTCCAGCCGGAACCGTTGCCAGCACTGCCGGTTGCAGAAATGTTTAGCTCTGGGCATGTCACGGGAAGGTGAGACAAGTAGTCTATCAGCCCCACACACCCAGGGCCATGCTACTGAACATGCCTGTCCTCCAAAGAAATTCATCTTCTCTCTACACCATCCCATGTAACTTCTCACTTTTTTTCTTCAGTTTCTCTTCTCAACTTACCTTGCTCTTTTCATTTCATTAGCTTTACGTTTCAACTTCCCCCCTCTATTTTATTTCTTTATTTTTATTTTGCATTCCCATCTCTCTTACTTCTTCTCTTGATCTTCACCCTTCTGATTCTTTCTCCATCATCACCTCAATCTTCTCCTCCCTCTTAATATACTTCTTCTGACCATCTGCTCTCTTATTATTCCTTCCACTTTCTCCCACTCTTCTCTCCATTCATTTTATGCTTGCTCTTCTCTCCATTCTGAAATTTAATCTTTCATTGATTTTCTCTTTTCTCAACCCCAAAAAATGGAGAAATGAATTGGAATTGACACGCTTGCTCACATATTCATAATAATGCACAGTTAGAGTGGGTCCCAAAGTTTTGCAGGTTTGTTCCTATTTATAGGCCTCCCTCTTCATGATGTTGATTTCTACAGTATCTTTGGGATAGGAGACTTAAATATTTCCCAACCAATGCGTCAGGGGCCAATATTCTTCCCCTTGTTTGATGAGAGAATGTGAGCACTTCATTGGTAAACACATATCTAAATCATCACAAAGACATTTTCATTGCACAAATTCTTTGTTGTTTAGGTGATTGTGGGTGAGAATTTGGGTCACCCAACTATCCATGTCCCCGGGCAACCACAGGATGTCTCTTTTGGCTAATGGGGGCTCTTGTGAGCAGGGGGGCAGGAAAGTGACGACACAATATGTATTGTGCAAACAACTGATTTCCATCACAGACCCAGGATGTTCTGAAGCCAGTCTTGCACAAAACAAAGTCCTACCAATTGGCCTGATTCATTAACCTTTATCTAGTAAGTCATGGATAGGGCCTGGTTCCCTGCTTGTAGAAATCACATGAGTTAATTGAATTATTTCTGGGGCCATGGTGAGGAACACACTCACACCATGCTTTGATTGGACTGTTAGCACACTACACTGTGTTTAAACAGGACTCAAAACTCCTCCTGGAGCCTAGAGTTAAGCAGAGGAACTATGGTTCTGGCAGGGAATTTATGCCAATTGTTTTTGTGTACTAGAGATTCCACTAAAAGACCTCAGCTTTCAACTTTCCATTGTAGCCGTGAAGTTTGGGCGCATGTCTAAGAAGCAGAGGGATCTTTTGCAAGCTGAGATGCAGCCTCACTTAATTCCCTTCAGTGCTGATACCCAAGGAGACATGATTGATCTTCCCTCATCTTCTGAGCTGCCAGCACCCTTTGTATCTGTCTCATGGACTGGACATGGCAAATGGGACACTGCCTGTTCAGCTCGGCCATGCCCAGGGCCCAGAACTCATCCTTTAGTCCAGAATTGCCACCCAGAGAAACTACAGACAGAGACGGTGAGCCGAAAGTCTTATCTTAGAGACCATCAGCCTTACCTTGAGCATTTAAGGCTAAACACCTTTCAAAGACTTCCTCCCTCTATCCAGAGTCCGGAATGTTATGGGAGCCCAAACTTTTCCAGCTGCATTATATTAGACCGTCTGAATTCTGCTGTAGAGCTGGGTAAGTACATGGGTTGGTATAACATCTCCTGCTCCACCAGTATTAGGTGGCCAGTGCCATTTACTGCACATATTCTTCTACACTAGTCATGGCCACCATTAAAGGGATACTGTCATGGGAAAAAAATTTTTTTTCAAAATGAACCAGTTAATTTTTTATATTTAATTTTGAAATCTGACATGGGGCTAGACATTTTGTCAGTTTCCCAGATGCCCCAGGTCATGTGACTTGTGCCTGCACTTTAGGAGAGAAATGCTTTCTGGCAGGCTGTTGTTTCTCCTACTCAATGTAACTGAATGTGTCTCAGTGAGAACTGGATTTTACTATTGAGTGTTGTTCTTAGATCTACCAGGCAGCTGTTATCTTGTGTTAGGGAGCTGCTATCTGGTTACCTTCCCATTGTTCTGTTGTTAGGCTGCTGGGGGGAAAGGGAGGGGGTGATATCACTCCAACTTGCAGTAAAGAGAGGCTGAAGTTTATCAGAGCACAAGTCACATGACTGGGGGCAGCTGTGAAATTGGCAATATGTCTAGCCCCATGTCAGATTTCAAACATATATATAAAAAAAATCTGTTTGCTCTTTTGAGAAATGGAATTCAGTGCAGAATTCTGCTGGAGCAGCACTATTAACTGATTCATTTTGAAAAAAAATGTTTTTCCCATGAAAGTATCCCTTTAAGGATGGAGCTGTTAATACTGTAGGGGTCTGGGCAATTTTAACTGCAGTCCTCCATGTTCCACGGAGTCTAACCAGTAAATGTCCAAGTGCTGACATAGGTATTTATATACAGGGAATTTCATTCTAGAAAAGTGGTATATTTTATGCTGCATTAATTGTTAGTATATAAGTGCAGGGAAGGGTCAGGGGTCATGCTCCTCCCAAGCTATTATTGGGGGAGGGAGCTGCCTGTATCCTAAATAATAATATTCCATGTAAGAATTATTTTTGTCGCCAGTGATGCCAACTTTCCTTATCAAATCATTGGCTCCTCAATGGTAAGTGAATATTATATAAACACTAGGAACAACACAAAGTTCACAGCATCTGCACTTACCTAAGAGCACTTAGTATTAAACGAGAATTTGATAAGGGAATTTGGTTGCATATATACCAGTGCAACCTGCACTCTACCTCTAAATTAATTAATTAGCCATGTAGGTGTGGATTTAATTATAAGTCCAGGCGAGGCAGCATCCTGTTAAATAATTAAATCAAATTTCAGGGTTATATATATTACAGCAAGAGGGTTAGTCAGCCCTCCAGAGGCTGCAGAACTACAATTGCCAAGAACCAAGGTAAACTGCTTTGTATTATGGACTGGCAGCAAGCTGTATGTCCTTCTACAGACATTTGGAAACAAACCTTTCCATTAAAAAGAGAAAACCTAAATTCAAGCAGAGGTCCCCTCTTACGGTCACCCTCCTCTCTCCCCATTATGGTAGTTTGGCTCCACCCCCTGCACAACTTTCAAAAATGCAGAGTTGCACAACTGGTGGTTGCCATGACTGATGCTCAACTTTCATTCCCCTGGGACCATTGAAAGGGGTTTGTGTTCGAACCTGAACATCTTCGAAAGTAAATACTGCTGGTCATCAATCTTTACCAGAGAGAAGAGGACCTGATGGGTACCAAGCTCATTGTGCAACTCAGCATTTTCAACTTAGAATGAAGAAGCAGGATCGTCTTCAGTTGTGGAGAAGGGAGGGAGGACAGTAGAAGGGACTCCTGCTTACATTTTGAGTTTGACTCTCTTTCAACCACACTGAGCAGTCGCAACTCTCATTTTACATTTCCTTCCACACCTGCAGACCTCCTCATGCAGAATGTTGTATGTGCCCACCAAGAGACGTGTAAGTTTCACCAGGAGAGTCTACAAATGAGGAGATGGGAAGCATTTAGCCCAGCTGAAATACAAAGCTTTCAACAGAAGGTAACGCCCCCAGGGTTGGCATGAGGCAAACACAGTGATAAACACCAATGAGCAGATGCTTGGATGGTTTAGAGCAGGGTTCCCCAACCTTTTTTACTGGTGAGCCACATTTAAATGTAAAAAGATTTGGGGAGCAACACAAGCATGGAAAAATCCCTTGGGGTAACAAATAAGGGTTGTGATTGGCCATTTGGTAGCCCTGGCAGCCTACAGGAGTCTCTTCTTGGCACTATACTTGGGTTTTATGCAATTAAAGCTTGTTTCCAAGACTGGAATTCAAAAATAATCACCTGCTTTGAGGCCATTGGGAGCAACATCCAAGGTGTTGGAGAGCAACATGTTACTCACGAGCTACTGGTTGGGGATCACTGGTTTAGAGGGTATTTGGAGATGCTTAGAGACAAAAACTCTTGCTACATATGTGCCTGTCTACTTTCTTCCAGTTATGTCCCTGCCATCTTTAATATCCTTCCAAACCCCTGTAAAGTCTATTTAATTTCTCAAACAACGGTGCAAATATAGCATCATAGAGAAGGTTTTGGTGGGGCATAGGAGAATTCACCTGTGTGTATATTTTTGGGCAGACCCTGGACGAGATGTGGGAACGCTGTGTGTGTCAAATCAACGAGGCCATCCAGTATATTGTAGAGTTTGCCAAACGTCTTAATGGCTTCTTGGAACTGAATCCCAATGACCAGATCGTTCTTCTGAAAGCTGGTAACCTTGCATTTTGTTCTTTTCTCTTCGTGTTTCTTCACCATTTTCAAGAAAAAAAAACTAGCCCTTTCTTTTTTTAAGAATATTCCGAAACGTAATAGATCTCTCTTGCCAAACCCTAACAGGTCACTAATTCATAAAGAACACCACAATACTTATAGGACTCCCCTTTATAGTTACAGATTCTTAATCCCCCATGTATATCTTTCATGGGTAGAGAGCTCCTCGACCATTACCCCCAACCTCCCCAACCCTCACCGTTATCTCATTCATGGGTACAGTCCCAACCCTCACAGGTCTCTCTTTGTGGATACTGGGCTCCCCAAACCTCATATGCCTCTCCTTTATGGGCACAGGGTACACACAAAGGCCTTGCCTTCATGGGAACATTGCTCCTCAACCCTCACTGGACTCTTCTTCATGGGTAAATGTCTTCCCAACTCATGGAGGTCTTGTTTTCATGATTCACGACCACCTAAACTTCAGAGCTGTCTATTTTATGGTTTCAGAAGTCCCAAAACATTACTGGTCTTTTCTTCATGTGTATAGAGCTTTCCATCCCTCAGAGCTCTGTCCTTCATAGGCACATATTATTCCAAACCTCACCTTAAGCCTCCTAGGTCTCTCCTTAAAAAATAATTAAACCTTTTCATGTTTATGTAAAATTGTTCAGGCTCACTTTTGCAAGTTATAATTTTTTCAGTTTCTGTGCTATTTAAGTTTGTATTAACTGCCAATAAAATTAATTACTTAACAGCAGAGACACCTTCTGGTCAGTTCCTGTAACTGTACAGTCAAAGAGATAAACCTTCAGAAGGAAAACAGAGATGAGAAGCCTCCGTTGTCCTTTTCCATCTCCTTCCTAAGCAGATCAACATCACAACAATTGGCTGTTTTTGTAGTTACTGGAACTGACCAGCAGGCAGTGCTGTTCCAAGATTAATTATAATCATATTTAATGAAAGTGTGCAAAGCTCTGAATTGGAAAAAAAGTAATTGTTAATTAACAAACTGCTTAGAAAAGCACTCTAACACCTCACAGGTCTCTTCTTCATATGTGGAATGATGCCTGTTTTACTCTTGGGAACAGATCATGAGTCTCATGTGTGTATATTGATCTCCATATTGCATTTTAAATAACGTTTGTGCATTTCTTGTAGGCGCTATGGAGCTGCTCCTTATTAGAATGAGCCGCGCTTTCAACTGCTACAACAGCACCATATATTTTGAAGGCAAATATGCTCCTCTGGAACTTTTCCAATCACTCGGTGAGACGCAGGAATCCTGCACGTTCCGATTGGTAAAAACACGTGTATGATACAGTATTACTGAACTGATAGAGTGACCCTGACATGGGTAATTATACAATGGGGCTCATTTATCAACACTGGGCAAATTTACCCATGGGCAGGTACCTATAGCAACCAATCAGTGATTAGCTTTTTAAAGCCAGCTGCAAGTAGAATAATAAATGCAGCAATCTGATTGGTTTCCAGGGGTTACTGCCCATGGGCAAATTTGCCCAGTGTTGATAAATGAGCCCCAATGTGTTGACTTATATACATTATATTTCTGGTCGGCAGCAGAACTGCACTGGCACGGCGTCTCTGACAAATGAAGATGTTTGGAATTAGTACTAAGGGATCTACAGAAAGTATAAGAGATGCCTAGGGGCTGATTTATCAAGGGTCGAATATCGAGGGTTAATTACCCCTCGATATTCGACTAGGAATTGAAATCCTTCGATTTCGAATATCGAAGTCGAAAGGATTTAGCGCAAATACTACGATCGTACGATCGAAGGATTATTCCTTCGATCGAACGATTAAATCCTTCGAATCGAACGATTCCAAGGATTTTAATCCAACGATCGAAGGAATAATCCTTCGATCAAAAAAAGTTAGGCAAAGCCTATGGGGATCTTCCCCATAGGCTAACGATGACTTCGGTAGGTTTTAGCTGCCGAACTAGGGGGTCGAAGTTTTTTTTAAAGAGACAGTACTTCGACTATCGAATGGTCGAATAGTCGAACGATTTTTCATTTGAATCCTTTGATTCGAAGTCGTAGTCGTAGGTCGAAGTAGCCCATTCGATGGTCGAAGTAGCCCAAAAAACACTTCGAAATTCGAAGTTTTTTTACTTCGAATCCTTCACTCGAAGTTAGTGAATCGGCCCCCTAATGTATGACATCATTTCTTTTTTCTTCCTACAGGCTGCAATGACCTCATTAGCGCCATGTTTGACTTGTGCCATTCATTGTGTGCTCTGAATCTATCTGAACATGAAATGGCCGTCTTCAGCTCCATCATTCTTCTGGATCCAAGTAAGAACTCGCCACTGTTTCTCTCCACTCTCCGATGTGTCTGATATTTATTATATTAGGCCATAAAGCTTTTCCACAGGCTGTTGGCCTCACATCAAGTACACTCTCCTGTTCCCCATATCACTGACACGAGTGCAGCCATTGTGTTCACTATAGACAGACTGAAACTGTTTATAATACACAAAAGCCATGAATATCCTGTAAATTATATCCTTATAAACGGTGAGTTCTGATGTCATCAGTTATAAACGGTGAGTTCTGATGTCATCAGTTATAAACGGTGAGTTCTGATGTCATTTCTGTCACATGACTCACTGAAACTTGTGTATTATAATAAATAAAGTACCCCCAGTTGTAAAATATGAGGATATTAGAAGTTACCTCGGAGTTCCATGACCTGTATAACTCGGCCTTCGGCCTCGTACTTTTATATGGTCATGAAACTCCTCGGTAACTAATAATATCCTTATATTTTACAAGAGGGGGTACTTTATTCACTATATAATGACAACTTATTTAAAGTCCAATAAGTGCAGCCATAATCCTTAGCCTAGAAACTAATGGCGATGTATGACCCCGGACTAGCGCAGGTCGTTGTGTATTATTTATCTTCTGCACAGTGTCATTGGGTGGGGAATAAGTAAATAAGAAACAGGTGAACCATGGGGTGAGCTAAAATAATCTAAAGTGTGGGGGTAACAATAAAGTAAATTAAGTATTAATTACTTTAATATATTAAAAGGTTTCCTGTCCTCAACTCTAGCACATAACTAATCATTTAGGGGGCCGATTCACTAACTTCGAGTGAAGGATTCGAAGTAAAAAAACTTTGAATTTTTGTGCTCCTCGACTATCGAATTGCCGTAAATTCGCCTGAGTAGAATGATTAGAATGGATCGAGTGCAAAAACGCTGCGACTATAGGCCATTCGATAGTCGAAGTACTGGATCGAGCGCAAAAACGCTGGTACTATTCGCCCATTCGATAGTCGAAGTACTGTCTCTTTTAAAAATACTTCGACTGCCTACTTCGCCACCTAAAACCTACCGAATTGCTTTAAAAGCCTATGGGAAAGTCCGATAGGCTTGTTTTCCAAGTTTTTGATCGAATAAAAAGGCATTCGAGCGAATGAAAATCCTTCGAGCGAATATTCGATCGAGCGCCTATTCGCCTGGCGAATATTCGCCAATTCGACTATTCGCCAGCGCATAAATTCACCCAAATTGCCTATTCGATTCTATTCCCCACTCGAATTTCGAGGGATTTAACCCCTCGAAATTCGACCCTTGATGAATTTGCCCCTTAATGTAAATTGAATGAAGTCTTACAAAATGCCTATGTTGAACATTAGATGTGTGTTAGAAGTGTGGGAACCAGATTTGCCTTACCTTTTTTTTCTATTTTCCAGGCCAGCCCTGGCTACAAGAAAAAGAAAAGGTAGAGCGTCTCCATGTGAAACTAGAATTATCCTTCAGACAAATGTTGAGAAGGACTCGTCGAGAATCTATTCTTTGCAAGGTGACAGACTATCCTGTCTCAGTACTCTCTTTAATAGATAAGAGGTATAGAGCAGCTCTCTTAACCTTCTTAACCTCACAAACATCTCCTTCATGGGCACAGATCTTCTAAACCTTATGTCTCTCCTTCATTGGTGTATAGTTCCCTGAAGCTAAACCTCATTGTGTCATTCATGGACAGACATCTCCCTAACTCTCACAGCTCTGTCATTCATGGGTACACAGTTCCCCAAACCTCACATGTATCTTTTTTGAATGGTGCAGAGTTCACCAAACTATACAGGTTTTTACTCAATGGGTGCAGAGCTCTCCAACCCACAAGTATCTCATTGATGGGTGAAGACATTCACAAACACTACAAGTCTTTACTTATGGGTCCAATATCCCCAATGCTTTTAGGTCTATTATTCGTAGATGCAAGGCTTAAAAATACCACACAATGTTTCTTCATGCTTAGAGAGCTCCCCAAATTCCCTGCTTTCTCCTTCATGGGTGCAGAATGCCTTAACTCTTAGCTCTGTCACTCATGTTTATCTTTTACATGCACAGAGCTCCTTAAGCCTCTCAAATATCGTCTTCATTAGTAGTTTACCAAACTTCTACATAAATATAGATCACACAAGTTTCTCCATCATTAGTGCAGAACTCTTGAAACTCTTCAAAGTCCCTTCTTCATTGGTACAGAGCTCCCTAATCTGCATGGGGTTCTCTCTCTACAGAGGTCCTCAAACTTCACACATTTCTTGGTCATTGCTACACAGCTCCCCCAAAGTGCAGAGGTCTTTCCTTCATGTATACAAAGCTTCCAAGCTTTGCATGTCTCTCCTTACTGTGCATAGAGCGCCACAAACCTCATAGGTCTCTTTGTAATGAATTTAGGGTAATCTCATACCCCAAAAGCCGCTCCATCACAAGAACACTGCTACTTTAACCTTGCAAGTCTTTCCTACAGGGGTGTAAAGCTTCCCAAACCCCATTGACCTTTCCTTCATCGGTGAGAGATTCCTACGTCTCATAGAGTTATCTTTTCATGCAACTAACGAAATCTTTTTGTTTTTTTTTTACTCCTAATGTAGGTGAGTGATGCTCAGAGATGCACAATAGTCGCAGCTGTTTATTTTTTCAACTCCAATGTTAATTATTTGAGCAACATCTTGAACACTGTAGAAAGGTTCTCGATTTCCTTCATAACCCACAATTAAAAGTTATTTAATCCTCATTAATATTTACTGTATATTTCTCTTCCAGCTTCCACAAAAGGGGAGACTGCTCAGCATCTGTCAGCTGCATATGGAGAAGCTGAATATTTTCCGGCAGATGTATCCCGGCATTGCGTGGGAGAGATTCCCCCCTCTCTACCAAGAGTTGTTTGTTTCAGAGACAGAGAACCCTTGAAACATAATGGAGACCTGGATTTCTCTCTGCTCCTTTAGAAGATGTGTCCTTTTGCTCTCCACAATTTTGAAGGCATTCGGTTCTGTTAATGTTCAAGAGGAACAAAGGAACCAGGATTTTTCCTTTAATGAACCTTCATGCTTGATATCATATGAAAGTGCACAACTTAATATAAATGAACTAAACCAATCACTTGTTTAAGCAGATTCCTTGTTGCTCTAGAACTGTAGCCAGGGACAGCAGAGTACCGTATATACTCGAGTATAAGCCGAGTTTTTCAGCCCCCAAAATATGCTGAAAAACTCTACCTCGTCTTATACTCGGGTCAAAAAAAAAAAAAACGCAAAAACGGTCACCGGCGTCTAAGAGTAGTCGCCGGCGTCCAAGAGTAGTCGCCGGCGTCCAAGAGTAGTCGCCGGCGTCCAAGAGTAGTCGCCGGCGTCCAAGAGTAGTCGCCGGCGTCCAAGAATAGTCTCCAAGAATATTCGCCGGCGTCCAAGAATGGTCGCCGGCATCCAAAAACGAGACGCCGGCACCTCCAATGGGAGCAGAAACCCTCAATTTTTTGATTGAAACTTACCAGAAGCTGCTGCATTTCTCACCCTAGGCTTATACTCGAGTCAATAAGCTTTCCCAGTTTTTGGAGGTAAAATTAGGTACCTCGGCTTATACTTGGGACGGCTTATACTCCAGTATATACGGTAAGCCAAATGCATTCCAACCAGTGCTTTCACTTTTATAACCTGAATTCTGATTAGCTGACTGGCATTTGGCCTTGTGTGATAAGTATATCATAGGGCTACTATACTACCCACCATCCCTTCAGCCTTATGTCTCGTAGGTTAGAACCTCGCTTTTATTCCAGGACCTTCTTCAGCAGCTCTCTGTTTGTTGAAGCCTTCAATTCTACTTCCGTCCTAAGGGTCCGTAGTGTGGACCTCCTCTTCTCCAAGCCCAGGCTAATAAACTGGATAGTAAATATATCTGCTCTATTCATTTTCTGTTTGAGAAATGACATTGTAGGTGTAATACTGATCATGGATGTACTTAATCCTCTGATAATAACTATATACTGTAGCTTTTCTGTCCTAATTGATTTCTATAATAAAATCCATGATGACCATGCGTTGGCCAAAAGAAATGTTTTTATTAAACTCCAGGGCAGGGCAGATTTACTTAAGGGGGGAAGTGGCCGTCGATAACGAAAATTCGCCAGAAATACCGTCTGCAGGGACATTGGACAATGAATTTGACAGAACTTTAAGGGCCCGATTCACCAAGGGTCGAATATCGAGGGTTAATTAACCCTCGATATTCGACTGGGAATTAAAATCCTTCGACTTCGAATATCGAAGTCGAAGGATTTAGCGCAGATCGAACGATCGAAGGATTATTCCTTCGATCGAACGATTAAATCCTTCGAATCATTCGATTCGAAGGATTTTAATCCAACGATTGAAGGAATATCCTTCGATCAAAAAAACTTAGGAAAGCCTATGGGGACCTTCCCCATAGGCTAACATTGCGTTCGGTAGGTTTTAGATGGCGAACTAGGGGGTCGAAGCTTTTTTTAAAGAGACAGTACTTCGATTATCGAATGGTCGAATGATTTTTAGTTCGAATCCTTCGATTCGAAGTCGTAGTCGAAGGTCGAAGGTGCCCATTTGAAGGTCGAACTAGCCCAAAAAACACTTCGAAATTCGAAGTTTTTTTACTTCGAATCCTTCACTCGAAGTTAGTGAATCGGCCCCTAACTCTTTCGCCAGAGTTTCCTTCGCCACCTTAGACCTGGCAAACTGATAAGATGAAGCCAAATCCTCCTCAATCTTATGTCTGTGACATTATATCTTGTATGCTGGAAAATCATAAAAAATTGTTAAAAAATAAAAACGCTGGAATTTTTTCTGTAGTCTTATAATTATTATTGATTAAAAACTTTTGTTTTAACATTTTTTTAACATTTGAGGGGCATGCCACATTTGTTTTAGGGTGGGCTTATGTCTAGGACATTAGAGGATCTTTTGTCTTCATTTTGCTTCCTTGGACATGTGTAATAATAAGTGGTCACTTCCAGCATTTGCACCAACATCTCCAATAAAGACACTTATATATGTGACCTATATGTACCCGCCCTATTCAAATTGACCTAAGAGTACTTACAAAGTTTTACTAGGCAGAAATGAGCGTTAGCGAAAGTTCGCTATGAAATGCTCGCGCTGATGAATTTATGCTTAAGCGTTTGGCTGCAGAGATGCAACTTTGCATTTTAGTAAATTCGTGTAGTGAATTTACGCCTGACGAAGTGGCGCTAGGTGTGGTGGAGCCTTCGGAGCTGAAAATTTGGCTTTTAGTGAATTTGCCGCAACATATGTACAATGAAACACTCGCAAGTAGTTGTCAGTGCCATGCATCTAATACTTTGTCTCATAGTTTCCCAGAATACTGCTGAATTATTAAGTATCCTATAGGTGTTACTGTATCCTTTGCCCAATGATGACTTTACATTCAATCCCAAACAGCTGTTCAACCAGTTTTCCTGGGAAATGGTCACTTAAACCATTAGTGGTTTTACTTTGTAATGAGCAATTGCTTTTATGTAGCCTTGCTTACTGCATGTGTCTTTGCTTTGGGTCAGTAATGAAATAGAGAAAGTACAGAGAAGAGCGACTTAGCTGATAAAGGGAATGGAAGGGATCAGTTATGGGGAAAGACAAGTTGGGATTGTTACACTGGAGAAGAGACAGTTAAGGGGGATATGATCACTATATATAAATATATAAGGGGATATGATCACTATATATAAATATATAAGGGGATATGATCACTATATATAAATATATAAGGGGATATGATCACTATATATAAATATATAAGGGGGATATGATCACTATATATAAATATATAAGGGGATATGATCACTATATATAAATATATAAGGGGATATGGTCCCTATATATAAATATATAAGGGGGATATGATCACTATATATAAATATATAAGGGGATATGATCACTATATATAAATATATAAGGGGGATATGGTCCCTATATATAAATATATAAGGGGGGATAGGATCACTATATATAAATATATAAGGGGATATGATCACTATATATAAATATATAAGGGGATATGATCACTATATATAAATATATAAGGGGATATGATCACTATATATAAATATATAAGGGGGATATGATCACTATATATAAATATATAAGGGGATATGATCACTATATAAATATATAAGGGGATATGATCACTATATATAAATATATAAGGGGATATGATCACTATATATAAATATATAAGGGGATATGATCACTATATATAAATATATAAGGGGGATATGATCACTATATATAAATATATAAGGGGGATATGATCACTATATATAAATATATAAGGGGGATATGATCACTATATATAAATATATAAGGGGGATATGATCACTATATATAAATATATAAGGGGATATGATCACTATATATAAATATATAAGGGGATATGATCACTATATATAAATATATAAGGGGATATGATCACTATATATAAATATATAAGGGGATATGATCACTATATATAAATATATAAGGGGATATGATCACTATATATAAATATATAAGGGGATATGATCACTATATATAAATATATAAGGGGATATGATCACTATATATAAATATATAAGGGGATATGATCACTATATATAAATATATAAGGGGATATGATCACTATATATGAATATATAAGGGGGATATGATCACTATATATAAATATATAAGGGGATATGATCACTATATATAAATATATAAGGGGGATATGACCACTATATATAAATATATAAGGGGATATGATCACTATATATAAATATATAAGGGGATATGATCACTATATATAAATATATAAGGGGATATGATCACTATATATAAATATATAAGGGGATATGATCACTATATATAAATATATAAGGGGATATGATCACTATATATAAATATATAAGGGGATATGATCACTATATATAATATATAAGGGATATGATCACTATATATAAATATATAAGGGGATATGATCACTATATATGAATATATAAGGGGACCATGCAATAAACTCTGTAGTATCTTATTCACCAGTGGAAGATTTGAGCAATAGGTTAAGCTTGGTGGTTGTGTTCTTTTCTAACCTCATCTACTTTGTAGCCGTATAAGAAGTGCTAATTAGCTGCTTATGTTAAACATATGTTAAACCCTAATTACCGCCAGTTAAACCTGTGTCAGAAATGAAATGGGATTACAGAAAAGTGATACCGTCTGATGACAGTATCCGATTAAGCAAAGGAAACCAATTTTTTTCTATTTGGATAGACTAAGGCATTAATTTTTTAGAGGGGTAAAGGATCAAGCAGAGTGCGAGTTGTGACTCCAGCAGCAAAAGGCCACGGCGCGGGGGGATCATCTTCTATTCTGTGTAAGGTCTCACACCGCTGAATCTCAGCACGGCCTCTGGGCCTTCCATCCTACTTCACTAAGGCAAAGTGCATTAAATATGAATGGGCCATAGGTGTAAAGTGTCTGCGAGAGAGACATCTGCAAAGCAGCCGCTGGGCAGTCACAGTCTCGCTCCTGGCAAAAACAAGCTGCTTGCGGCTACATAAGGCAGACCCTGCCCAGAGAGCCAAAGAAGCAGCCGGGACCCTCAAGATGCAGGTAAGAGAACTGGGAGTGTTTGCTCCAGGGAGTCAGATCTGTGGCACGGAATATCTAGTAACAGCTCCAGTGAAGCCATGGCCTTATGGGCACAGTCATACACCAGGGATAGCAGAGCAGGAACATCATTCAAATTAGATTTAGTTCATGTTATTTCTTTCAGCTCTTTTCTGGGTATTTCTCGACTTTATTTGGCTAAAGGATAGCCGGCTTATTTGGCTAAAAAAAAAGGCATGTATCCTTCCAGTTCAACCTTTTGCACAAAAAAAAGCAAAACTTCAATTGGTAAAATTTGTTTTTCAATCGAGGCAGTACTGGGAATCAATATGGTAGCCGTTGTTCTGTGTATTTGTGGGCGCATTTGTCTATACCCTCCATAATGGTGCTGAAAATTCTGCACAGACTAGTTAGGCAACCGTCTACTATTCTCTACTATCCCAGTGATCTGTGCAGTATAGTCCTTCTTCTGATTTTATTATATTATACCAGTCTACGGTCCCAATGACTAATGAGTCATTAGTGTATTTCTTTTGAATTCTTCATTAATTACAGAAGGATAGTGTAATGGCAGCCATGGTGTGTAGGTGACATCAGAGGACTAGAATGAATGATATCTTGCCTAAGGTATGGAATAAGCCCAGGTTACAACATTCTTTATTTCAGACAAGATGACCCCTACGGTCTGAATTTAATAGGGTTAGTAAACTGGACACCTCAATCCAGCACGTGGGGTTATGGTGGCCTTAGACGCACAGATATTATCGTACAAAACCGATTTTCGTATGATATTCGGTAGGCTGGCTGATATCTATTTGAAAATATTTGAACGCAGCCGAACATTGCCCATTGTTAGTACTGAATGGTCAGATACAAGTAGAATTTCATTGTTTCTATATATATATATATATATCTGATGATTCAGCTCTACACGTGTGTATTGAAACAAAAGATTTTTCTTGGAAAGTTCTTTTCCAAAAAAGATTGCAATTACGTCTATGGCCACTTTAAGAATAGAGACAATAAAACCCAATTGTTGCTGCAGTAGTTGAACTATAACTATAGTAATGGAGAAGTCTGGAGTGGGGGAACAGAGGAGAATAACAGCCTGTCACTCAGATAAATAGGATTGCGTTTCGCCACCCACGTTGCAGTGCCACGAGATCCTGCGTTGGATGAGTCACCTGACTGCTTCATGACCCAATCCCCTTCATAGGTGTCTCTCCACCGACAGTAATTAAAGCTCTCACTAACCTGTGTAACCAGTGCAATTGTTACTACAAACAACTCATTCCAATGTCTCGAGTCAATGCTTTATCTTGTCCAAGTGCTGCTCATGGGCTTCTGTCCAAGAATGATCTGCTCGTCTCTCCCATCTCTCAGGGCTCCATATTCATCCAACTATTATTCCTGCAAAAAAAAAAAGATCCCCCACTATACCTCTTAAAAATAATCAGGTCCCCTCGTAGGCACCTTTTCTCCAGAGAAAACAACCCCAACCTTGACAGTCTTTCCTCGTAGTTTTATTCTTCCATTCCTTGCAAGTCTCTGCACTCTCTCCAGCTCATTTATATTCTGGAGCTAAAAACGGCACTGCATTCTCCGGGTGAGGCCTAACCAGGCATCTATATATCCAAAAAATATACTTCTCAGTTAATGAGTCCTCAAAACACTTCCATTTGGTGTATAACTTTGTATTTGTATTGTATTTGTTCCCAACTGCATAACCTTGTATTTATCAAAATCAAACCGCGTTTGCCAATTTTCTGCCCAGTTTTCTAATTTAGTCCAATTTCTCTGCAAAGTGGCAGCACCCTGAATGGAACTAAACAGATTTGTCCAATTTCATAACGTCAGCAAAAATAGAGACAGTACTTATAGCACCCACCTCCAGGTTATTAATAAGCACGTTAAAACAAAGGGCAAAAAGACAGACACCAGTAGTGCTCTATTAACAACACGGCAGGTGCGATTTCGGGCCCCTAAGCCTCCTTGAGACGGCTCCTGTGATTCGGGGGAGGCATCACTAGTGCAATTGCACTCTCTTGTACTTGAAAAAATTAATTTACAGTTTAAAACCCTTAAAGTTACCAGGAGCAGCTTTTTGATGCACCTGGTAACCTGTGTATTTGTGGGCGGTAAAATGGCACTCGAGGCAAGGTACGCCCATCTAATTAGAAACTTGCCCCCCTCTCTGTGTAATCTATGCTTTAGCCAGTTCTCTATTTAAGTACAACATCATGATCCAGTTCAATATTCCATTATTTAAAAATCAACTTGCTGTATGAAATGCTCTCAGGAGTCTAAGCAGATCATATCCACTGCCATCCCAGACCCCTCATTCGTGCTCATCTCCTCATAGAAAGCAATTAAAGTAGTCTGGCAAGATCTATTACATATGGCTTTAACACATAGTAATTTGCAATGTTTTCAAGTATCTTATCCCTTATTACCCCTTCCAAAAGCTTTCCTACCACTGAAGCCAGGCTAATATACCTATAGTTCTTAGGCTGAGGATTGGATCCCTTTGTGAATAGTGGCACCACATTATCAATCCCCCAATCTCTTAGCACCATGCCGGACCTCAAAGAATCCTGAAAGTAAAGTAGTTTCACAGTGTTAAGCTTGTTTAGTATCTATATCTTTCAGTACAATAGATGAATCCTCCTTCTGCTACTACACCTGCACAGTTACTCCTCTCTCAGTTCCCACACTTGGACTATGTTCTTATTGCTTACATCCCCAAATTCTCGTACCACTGAAACTTACTCATAATTTTCTCTCATGTTTCCACCTCTTCAAAATGTTACTTACTCATGCCTCCACCTCTGATTGGACCACTTCTCACTCATACTCCCTCCCCACTTTTCCCTTCACCCTCGTGAGATCTCATCATCCAACCTATCTCTCTACCTCCTATGAAACTTCTGATACTTCAGCCTCCCATGACACTCTTTCTCACTCATGCTTCCGGCTCCCACTAGGCCTCATTTTAGTTATACTCCCATCTTGTCTGAACCTTGCAATCACTCATATTTGTTTTATATACGTTTTCCCTTTACTTTATCCCCTTCTCGTTGAATCCTCTTAACTACGATTGCCTTAACTACAGTATTTGACTGACCCAGCCAGTAACTCACCAGCTGGGGCTGGCACCGTTATTACAAATTTGCCGGCAATACAATTTGCTTACTTATGTATAGCCTTTCCACTGCTGATCACCCCAGAGTCGCCTCTGCCTCACCTATTTCCATGTCCAATTTCCCACCTACTTTCCTGCCCCAGCTGCCTAATCCTGCCCAACCCAACCCACTCATTTCTCTGCCCCTATTTGTCATATCTCCACACCATGTGGTCAGCCCCCTGACCCAAAGGCCGTTATTAGTGGGAAAAAAAAGGTTACAACCCTACTCTTAACTAGGGTTGCCAGCTGGTTGGTATTTTACCGGCCTGGCCGGTAAAAATGATGGTTGATCCCAATGTTATTAATAGGGAAAAAGATAAATATATAGGAAGGCCAATATTTGTTTCCAGAAAAGGTGTCAACCCTACTCTTAACTCATGACTACACGCCTCAGATCCTGTAGGATTATGGCCTACTCTCACTGGGTGCTGGTGAAGTGGATGAAGTTGGAGCCCTACTGTCTCCACTTTCCCTGATAACACCATCTTGTCCTTCTGTTGCCATTTTTCCCAGTTGACCAGTTTTTTTGATCTGGTCCTTCTGTTTCGATTCTCCTCCAACCTTCTCTGTGCTGGAGGGGGGGGGGACTATTGGTTCTAAAACTAGAGGTTAAATATCCAAAGTAATGGCAAGCCAAGTATAGAAAGTAAAGCGTTTTGCCATCGCTCAGAGAAAACAATACAAACTAATCTCTTTCTAAACCAAAGTGAATCCTTTTTCTCCCAGACACTGATCTGTCTCTCTAGAAACATAAATCGTCCCAACCCTGAAATGCTACACCAGCTGTCTGCTTCTCTCGTCCCTTTCCAGGGAGGAATCTGCTTTCTAGGTGCTCATAGTCAGGTGCCCGCACAAGCCACTCAGTATTATCTATCTCTCCATACAGAAGGTCCATCTTCTGGGGTCTTGAGAGACTGAGGAAAATTAGATAAGATTTGAGTTGGCAAAAGTTAACAAAAGATGCCCTCAAGTCTTCTGGAAGGATCTACTGGTTAACGAGGCACCAGAATATATTGTGCCATTCTCTTTTGTGGCTCCTCAGTGGGATTATTATAAATTCTCTCATAGCTTGCTGATTGACACTTTATTAAGCCCTGGTTATTACATGGCTGCATTGCTAGTGGGTGATGTGTGAAGCCTCTGGTATAAATAGAGAAGACCCTCTTGGGTTGGTGACCTTCCTCCACCCAAAGGGCATGGTTTCTGAGTAGAAGACCTGGCAAGTTTTGGCTGGATAAACTGTACTTACTATTCACGAGAGCGAGCCGGTAACCTTACCCATCTCATTTCATATTTTTTCCTGTGGGCTCGGCACAACAATCCTCACCAGCCAGGGACTAACAAAATTAGCAGATTAAATATTAAGGATGTGCTCTAGGATTTCAGTTCACATCCGGGAGCCGAAATACAGCCACGAGGAGGAAGAAGGGGACTTTCCCTCTGGGCTAAAGACAAAGATTAATCTGCCAGAGGTGAGCTAAGGATATGGCTTAGAAGAGGGAGGAAAAGAAGACATTTATAGAGTTCAAAGTTTCATAAGAACCTGGTTTGCTCTTGGAAGGTGCAGGTGGGGTCATTCAGAATAAAACTGGATTTGCTCCTGGTAGGTGCAACTGAATTTCAGAAATGGATTAAACTTGGGGTGCCCAATGCAATAGGGGGAAAGTACTGCTTAATGAGTGCTGCTCATCTTATAATTAACATTAAGTAGGGGAAAGACAACAGGATTCTGTCATTGGGTTTCCTATGTTCATTTTTAGTGGTTTTGGAATCATTTATATGGGTTGTGCTGCCCAGGATTGGGTTACAAACTGCAGATCACAGTAGATCTCTGTTTCGGTTACCACGAAACAAGCTGCAGGCTGAATATGAAGGATAATAGCTCAAAAACCAGAAAGTTATTACAGTGTAAAAATAATTTGTATCTTAATCTTCACCAAAAAAATATTCTATAATAAAAATACCTTTTGTTTCCTAATGTATAACAGTTTCTTTGAGCCTGCTAGAAACAATATATATATATATATAAAATGAGGCTGAGGTTTTACAGGGGGGCAGAATTAAGGTTGGCAGCCTAACGTGTTCTCATACGTGTGAGATGTGCACTTGTTTTGTGTGGTTATCAGTTACACTGTGTGGCTTACTCGACATGTGTAGAGGTGCGGTTAGACTCTGTGTATTAATCCTACTTGAGTGACAATGCAGCCCTCCTGCTCTTGTTCTGGTACATGACCCATCATACTCAACAGGTTTTATATTCACAACATTCCTTCTCTGTATATTTGTATTTATACATATGGGAGGAGGAGGTGCCATATTGATTCCCTTAGACAGTACAGTATGAGGGTATAGCTTATTGTGTGCCCAGAACATTCCTTCTCTGTATATTTGTATTTATACATATGGGAGGAGGAGGTGCCATATTGATTCCCTTAGACAGTACAGTATGAGGGTATAGCTTATTGTGTGCCCAGAACATTCCTTCTCTGTATATTTGTATTTATACATATGGGAGGAGGAGGTGCCATATTGATTCCCTTAGACAGTACAGTATGAGGGTATAGCTTATTGTGTGCCCAGAACATTCCTTCTCTGTATATTTGTATTTATACATATGGGAGGAGGAGGTGCCATATTGATTCCCTTAGACAGTACAGTATGAGGGTATAGCTTATTATACAGTATGTATCTAAGAAGGCAGATTTTGAAGCCTACTTTGTTTCAGTCCTAGTGGATGCCCATTTGGCAACCTGCGAGTATAAAAATGTAATGGGTCACATTTGTATTGATCTCATAAGGCTTTCAAATGAGAAGGGGCATTTGTTTAATTCTTTATCATTTAACTTCCACAGGGTGATGGTCTCTAAGCTATGAAGAGTGATGCTGGACAAAGATGGCTCCTCCAATAGAGACAGTAACAGGATAACCTTGGTGAAGTGGAGGGCAAGATGGTAGTGGGAAGGAATACTCCAATGCCTAGCTTCCATCTGGACCCCCGAGTCTTTATTATGTGTATTGGAGTTTTGATCAGAGCCCTCTGCTCCTGCTGCCCTGCCCCCTGTGAGTGTCCCACTGGTGACAATTCCACCCTTTGTCGGCGCCGTTTCCTGAATATGGTTCCCTCAAACATTCCAATATTTTCTCAAAAGCTAGACCTTAGTCACAACTACATCAGAACAGTGCCATCCAATGTCTTCACATACCTCAAGTATCTCCAAGAACTGGACTTAAGTTACAATCAACTTTCTAGGGTGGAACCAGGACTTTTCAGCAGTTTGCCTGCACTGAGACTCCTGCTTCTCCACCATAATGAGCTCAAACTGTTGCCTCCTGGGATCTTCTTGGGGATGCCAGCACTGTCATGGTTAGATGTCAGGGGAAACCAGTTGGTCATCTTGCTAGACCAAACTTTTCAGGGTCTTAGGGAACTGAAGCACCTGGAGACTGGTGAAAACCCCCTGCTCTTCATATCTCCTGGTGCTTTTTTGGAATTGCCTCAGCTGCAAAGATTGGGTTTGGAGGAAACCAAACTCAATACTGTCCCCTCAAGTTCCCTCACCGCACTACTGCGGCTTTCCGAACTGCGTTTGGGTGGAATCAGCAACAGCATTCTTCGAGACCTTTCCTTCCCCAATTTGCCATTGCTGCGAGTGCTAGAAATGGACTGCTGGCCGTCTTTAGTGTTTCTGGAGCCTCACAGTCTGTCTGGTTTAAATCTTAGCTCCTTTTCTGTAACCCATGGAAATCTTACCACAATCCCACAGGAAGCCCTAAAAGCCCAGGTTTACCTCCGGACGCTGGACCTTTCCTACAACCCAATCTCTGAGCTCCCAGTCAGAGGTTTGAGCACACTGAGAAGGCTGGAGGAACTGAGGTTGAGCAGTGGGAGGCTGCGTTATGTACCTTCTGCAGCCTTCTATGGCCTGGGACACCTCCGCATGCTTGATCTTTCAGACAATCCACTCACTTGGCTTGCAGAGGATGCCCTGCCTTCTCCTCTAGGAGGCCTGGAGACTCTTCTCCTCTCTAATACCATGCTGTCCTGTGATTGCAGGCTCTGTTGGCTTCTCCATCGTAGACTTAGTTTTGGGGGGAAATCCCCCATATGTGCAGCTCCAGACTCACTAAAAGGAATGGTGATCCCTGACGATCCCGATAAACTTTGCCCAGACTTATTTACATGCGAGCCCCCAAGGATAGTAAATCCTGGACCACGCGAGTTAAAGGTCAGAGAAGGAGATATACTAAACATCTCCTGCAACAGTTTGGGAGTCCCTAAACCTTCTATCCAATGGGTGCTACCACAATTTGAGGACATCAGGACAACAGAAATAGTAAGTGCATGTCCAACTACCAGGCTGCCTTATAACATATCAGCACAAACAGTCTTTCCAACCAGAGATGCTCAGGAGATACCTGACCAGACAGTACAGGTACCAACTCCTGCAATGCCAGCTGCCAAGAGGGTCACCATTCTCCCAGATGACACTCTTCAGTTTCATCCTGTAAAAACAGAGGATGAAGGGGCTTATCTTTGTGTGGCCAGCAACGTGGTTGGAAATGACTCAACCTGGGTGCATCTGAAAGTCATGCCTTTTAATGGCAGCAATGTGCCCTCTTCAGTGGCCATACTGAATGGTCACCTCCTAGTGGTCATAACAGCTGGTGGCATTCTGCCCTTCATCAGCTCCGTGACCCTGTGCTTCATCTTCATGTTCCTTTGGAGCCGGGGAAGGGGGAACATCAAACACAGAGCTCACATAGAATATGTGCCACGGGGGAACCGAGGATCAATAGACACAGAGGAAAACAAATTCACAATGAAACTGCTCTAAGGACTGGCCAGTTTGTCGGTGAGGACATCTTGAACTTCAATAGATAAAGTGAGAAGTAAGCCGCCAGTGCATCCTTTGTATACACTTCATATAAGCTGGGGTTGCCACCAATCTATGGCTGAAGGTTAAATAGGAACATCACCATCCAATAAAGTATTATAAGTTATTGATGAGAAATATATAAGCTTTGAACCGACGGGTCTTCTTCTGCCTGTCCACAGTTTCAAATTGGAACTGCTCTCTGGTTACTTTGTTACTTAGTTCAGACCGGCATGGACCTTGATGTGATATGATATTAGTATTACTATTAGAATTACAAAAAGCACTTCACATTGGGTCTAGCACTTCTCCTATTCATTTGTCACTGACTCGTTGCTAGAGTAAGGCAAACCATAGCAACCAGATCTGGAGTTCGGCAGAAGAAATCAACAAATATAAAGACCAACTGTAATAATATTCTAGTCTGAAAAGATCAATTTAGAGAGGGTGTAAGCCCAAAATAACAATGTGCCCAGTGAGAAATGGGATTTTTTGGGTGCAGTTGTTCCCTTTTTTAATTAAATTTGTTGGTATGAAATTGTATTTTTTAGTGCCTTACCTGATGTAATGTGTAATATTCATTGCCATGTTTGATAACAATTAAATATTTTTGTAAGCATGTATTGTTCTTGTGTTATTCCTCCCAAAATCCGCTCTCAATCAGCCAAACCTTCCCTGATCTGCAGTTCTGCCCGGTCAAGATACAGTCATTCCTTACATATGAAAAGAAAATGGTAAATTAATGTAAACTATGTAATTAATTAATCGAAATTAGGGTAGGTCAATATGGACTATTAACGGCATTATAAAAAAATGGGTATTTTATTTTAGGAGCAGGGGTTTAACTACAGAGGAGGCAGACCCTGTGGACGCAGCAGGGCCCAGGAGGTATAGGGGGCCGCATTAGGCCCCCGATTTCAATATATATTGGTAAAACAGGACAAATAGTTGGGGGCCCTAAAAAGAATTTGCTGTGGGGCCCCATAACCTCTAGTTACACTACTGTATAGGAGTATTCCTTTAAAGGATAAGTAAACCTTTAAAGGGGTTGTTCACCTTTGGGAAAACTGTTAGTATGATGTACAGAGTGATATTCTGAGACAATTTGTAATTGTTTTTTTATTATTTAAGGTTTTTGACTTATTTAGCTTTTTATTCAGCAGCTCTTCAATTTGCATTTTAAGCATTCTGGTAGCTAGGGACCAAATTCCCCTAGCAACCATGCACTGATTTGAATTTAGAGACTGGAATATGAATGGGAGAGGCCTGAATAGAAAGATGAGGAATATAAAGTAGCAATAACAATATATTTGTAGCCTTACAGAGTATTTGTTTTTTAGAAGGGGTCAGCGACGCCCATTTGAAAGCTGCAAAGAGTCAGTAGAAAAAGGCAAATAACTATAAAACTATAAAAAAATAGATAATGAAGACCAACTAAAAGGTTGCTTAGAATTGGCCGTTCTATAACATACTAAAAGTTAACTTAAAGGTGAACAACCCCTTTAAAATAAGTGAATGTAAAACTGATGAGGGGGTTATTCTAAGCACTTTTATTTGTTTGATTCCAAGATATTAAGGGATACATGTACTGTTAATATGAATGAATTGTGTTACAACAGCGCCACCTGCTGGTCAGTTTCCCACCAGTCTGACCAGCAAGTAGTCAAGGAAGTTGTCTGAGGACTGCGGTTAAAGGATAAGTAAACCTTTAAAATAACTAAGTGTAAAACTGATGAGGGGGCTATTCTAAGCACTTTTGCAATGTACATTCATTATTTGTTTATTTTTTATTCCAAGGGATACATGTGCTGTTAATATGAATGAATTTAGTTACAACAGCGCCACCTGCTGGTCAGTTTCCCACCAGTCTGACCAGCAAGTAGTCAAGGAAGTTGTTAGGAGAAAGAAAGAGACTGATGTTCTTCTGCTTAGGAAAGATGTGAGAAAGGTTTCTAATTTTATTCCGCAGTCCGCAGTCCTCAGGCAGCTTTGGAGTAAAAAACAAATTCCATTGAAATGGTTGCAAATTCTCAGCAGAATATTTATTTTCATACATAGGAAAGTAAAATGTCTTGGCCAATTTTCCGATTTGCAGATTTATTTAAGAATTTCTATGACCAGCAGGTGACACCGCTAGAAAAGAAAGTCTTGGGCTCCCTCTAGTGGAACTGGATTGTAAGCGATTTCCTAGCCCATTCATCAGACTCCGTAAAGTGAAAATAAAACAAAATATAGGAACAGGAATAATGTAATTGTGCAACACAAGGCAGACTGAGAGGTGGGACCTATATGTTTAGTAATAGGATAAATTGCCTCCGAATGAATAGGCTGGCTGTTTGGATGAGCTCAGTAGTGAGAGGGTTAAATAGCAATTAGTTATGTAAACTTAAAGGCTCTTGCACACAGGCATTTTCCCACGTTAAAAAAACGTATTTGCTTATTGATTACATTATATTCTGAATGACTGTACTCACAAGCGTTCTGAGTTGCGTTTTACTCCATTTGCGTTTCTGTGCATTTATTTAGACGCAGCATTTTCTTGCGCTTGAAGCGTGTTCAGCTATCAGCAGAATAGAGGGTTGCGTTTGAAACGAGGAAAAAACGGGCTTAGCTGTGTTAAGAAAAACAAGTTTAAATGCAATATATGAGCCCTAACAGCAAGGAGAGATTTATTCTGTGTAAATCCAGCGGGGTGAGAGTTAGTAATATGTTGTGAGGACCATAAGTGAGATGATGTAGGCTTGGCTGTGAGAGGGTTAATAATTGTTACTTGTGTGGGGTCAATAGTAATTAGCTGTGTGCCCCAGAATGAATTATTAATTATTGTTCTAGACAGGAGACAGTTAACAGAGATAAAATGTGTGGGCCCATGAGCAGTGAAAGGGTTCATGTTAATTAGATGTGTGGACCCAGCCGGGGGAGGGTTAATAGGGATTAGGATTAGATGTGTGGGCCGAGCACAGAGTTGCGATGAGCTACAGGTGTCCAATCAGGAAAGGGTTAAATAGCAATAAACAGAAAAGCTGAAAGTGAGTTAGTAGTGATTAGCGATGTATGTACAGACAGGAGAGGGTTAATAGTAACTGTGTTGCTCCAGCAGTGAGAGGGTTAATGATGGGCTGTGTTGGTCCAGCAGTGAGAGGGTTAATGATGGGCTGTGTTGGTCCAGCAGTGAGGGGGTTAGTGAGAGGGTGGGCCCGGCAAGAAAAAAAGTTTTAATAGGACAGTGGCATGGAAAGGGGAGGGATCTCATTTTGATTGACAGCTATAGGCACCAACCTGCAATTAACTCATATGCCAGTGTGTTGACTGAGTCCCGCCCATCAGTTCTCCTATTGGTTCCCCACAGAGCCCATGTCAGCTATTCTGAATGATGATATCACAGGGGAGGAGACTAAGTAGATAAGTATGTGATTGGTTCCTGCAGGAAGTGTTGCTAGGGAAACCAAGAGTTCCCTTCTTTACCCCCATATCCCTAACTGCACCCCTGCTCCTCACAGGCACTCGGTTACCTGATAGCCCTGGTCTCTGTGTGTCAGTATTCTTATCCTTATTAATGGCCAGTTGTCTATGTGGCAGCAGAGAATGCAGTGCAGGCTGCAGCAGTGTCATTCCATGTGGAAAGGGCCCAGTCATTAGGCCTGCTGCAGACTGTACTGGTTTGGATGTGTACAGTGGGGTAATTGGGGCAGAATGAAATAGGAGCGGCCAATGAAATGGAATAAATAGGGGAGGAGGAGAGATGAGGGGAAGCCACATGTAGATAGGGTTGCCACCTGGCCGGTATTTTACTGGCCTGGCCGCTAAAAATGATGTTTGATCAAAATGTTATTTATAGGGAAAAAAGATAAATATATAGGAAGGCCGGTATGGTTTTCCAGAAAAGGTGGCAACCCTACACGTAGAGCAGGGTCAGCCTCAGAAGTGCCCAAGAGCTGACCTACACACTTACCTGCCCCACAGAATCTAGAGACAGATCCGGCCTAATCAGTCGCTTGGAGACAACTCGCCGAGCCCAATGGGGTCCGACTATGAACAACAACAGCCGGGACTGGCAGCCTGTGGGCTCTGGGAAATGGCAGAGGGGCCCCAAACAGCCTCAGCACTTTCCCTCCAGTCACTGGGGTAAATGTCAGTAACTCCCCTCCCCCCCCCACCTCTCACCTGCCCCCTCTGTCCCCTCATTACCATAAAGTTTTCCCCTTGGTCACACTCTGAGGAACTTGAACTTCTCTCCAACTGGTTCCTCACAGGTAAGTCTGGGCCCTTCCCACCTTGGTGCTAAATCCTTGGGGCAACGTCTTCCCTATAAACCTCATCTGCCCCAGGCTCCTCCCATCCCCTCAGGTGCCAGGCCTGGGAGTGAGTGAGACTTACACAGCTCCCTTATATAACTTCCTGGGCCAAACCATTGCTGAGAAGCTACAGGGGACCCACTCCAATGTTTCCTCCATTTCGCTCACATTCGTTTCCCCCGCAGCCAGACATTTCCCTAAGGCTCCCAGTGCCACATGGGGCGAGGGCCCTGTTCTGTAGTGAGTAGGGCAATAGTTGCTGAAACAACAGCATGGCCCCTGTCCATCAAACATACAGCCTTCCAAACCTGGGCCTCCTGTTAGGGACTGACTTGTATCAGCTTTGTGTTTATGTATCACTTTATCTGCAAAGTGTTGTGAAGGAGCGACAATGCTGTACGTTGCACTAAAGTAGAATATAACTAAAAGTAGGCAATAAATACAAGAAATATACACAGAGCTCATATAAGGACGCAGAGTTCAAGTGCCATGTGCTAAGAAACACTGCGGGGAGGAGGAGGTCCCTGCCCTGTAGAGCTTACAATCTAAGTGCAGAGACACCCTAGGCAGCTCTCTGCCCCCACAATTCCCACACTACCAACCTGCTCCCCACACATGAGCGACCCGGCAAGCAGAGGATAACCAGCAAGCCGAGAGGTGACGGGGCAGAAAAGGTTCATGTCTGGTGCCCCCTAGGCACAAGCCTCTTCTGCCCCTACTTCTGGCCCTGTCTAAGTGGGTGGGTGGCTAATATAAAATATTAATATACCGGCACAAACTGGGAAAAAGTGCACAAGTTAAAAGCATTGTCCAGTCAGTACCAGGACTAAATGTTTTAGTGCTCCAAGAGGGAGACTCAATGTCGGACTGGGATGCCAAGGGCCCCCCGGAAAACCTTAGGCTGAGGGCCCACTTTCCAAACTATTATACTTCTTCTTCTCACTCAACCTCTTTATTCTCATAGTCTCTTTTCTCTACATACTATACTCTATTCTTCCATTATTAAACCTCTTTGTTCCCATAAATAAGGAATGACCATGAAAAAGGCCAAATGGTTAGAAGCAAGAGGTCCACTGAAACATGGGCCCACCGGGAATTTTCCTGGTATCCCTGTGGGCCAGTCCAACACTGGGAAGACTACGTTTTTTCTTGAAGATATTGAGAGAGGATTCCTTACGGAGGAATACAGGGACAGAATCACAGAGGGAAGGAGCAGCAAGATGGAAGGGTTTGAGACGAGAGGTGGCAGTGGATGTGGATGGTGTGAAGAGAAGGGGCTCTGAGAGGAGCGGAGAAGACAACCAGGGACGTATAGTGAGACAAGAGAAGAAATGTAGTGAGGAGAAGAGGAGTGAAGGACTTTCAAGTAGAAGGAGTTTATATGCTATCATTTGCTTAACAGGCAGCCACGCTAGGGATTTTAGTTGGGGTTGAACACTACCAGGAGAAACCTAGTTGTGAAGTGTAAGATTGTTGGAGGGGAGGGAGAAGGGAGTCAGAAAGACTGGTTAGTAGGAGATTACAATAGTCTAAATGGGATAGGATGACGGCATGGATTTCTGTTTCTGAAAGAAAACAAACAAAGAAAGGGGTGTATCTTGGCTATATTGCACTGGAAGAGGTAACAAATAGTGTCAGTAGTATTAATATGATTAGAGAAGGAGAGGGACTGGTCAAAGATGACCCCCAAGCAGCGTGCTGAGTTAACAGGGTGAATGGTCATGCCATCAATAGTAATGGTGAAAGGAAGAGATGGGCTAGGTTTGGGTGGAAATACCATGAGCTCAGTTTTAGCCAAGTTGATCTTGAGTTGGCCTTGGTTCAGGCAGTTGATAGTTACTAGGCAGTTTGAGTGTCAGCACTTAGTGAAGGGCTATCTAGATGTGGCATACAGGTGATACTTAAGGCCAAATGAAGATATTTAAAGGGAACCTGGTGATCGTGTGGTGCAGCAGAGACGCCCACAGCACCACCACTTCTTCCTTGACACACATGTCCATTTATTTCGGCGCCGACCTGTCATTGCGTGCGGCGTGAATTTCAAATATTTAAAGGGGCCTTTACCTATAACTCTTTGCTCAACGTAGGTCTATTTTCATAGTTCCTGGGAGCTATTTCTAGATTGTCTTGCCTGTCCCTGACCATTCCTAGTTTGCTGCCTGTCCTGACCTTTGCCCGTTATTTGACTACTCTCTTGGGTCACAATTCTGTACTGCGCTACTGGCATGTTTGACCAGCCTGTGATCTCGACTGCCCTCTTGCCTTCTTATTTTGTACTCTGTCCAATTGGTACTGACCCGGCTTATCTACTGACGACGCCACCTGTTCCCTGACCTTCTAGTTTATGTTCAGTTCCCTTGTCTGTCCAGAACTCTCCCTTGGTCCTCTCACTATGAGACCTGGTGCCATCCAAGTAGCGGAGGGCTCCTCCCTATGTGAAAAGCGGCGGTTATAGGTGGAAGTGTGAGCCATGACCGGGCCCTTGGTGTTAGTTCTGGGTTTTGGGATACCCTACGTTAGATATAAGGTCTCCTAAAGAGAGACTGTACAAGGAGAACAGCAGAGGACCGTGAGGAACTACTCCCACACTAAGATGAAGAGGCAGAGAGGATTTGTTAGCAAAAGTAACAGGGAAGGAGCGGTCAGAAACGTAGGAGGAGAACCAGGATGTAGATCTATCCCGGATACCAATTGAATGGAGAATTTGCATTAGAACAGAATGGTCAACAGTATGAAAAGCAAAAGATAAGTCCAGGAGAATGAGATTAATGTCCAGTCTGGAGATCTTGTGCAACTCTATATAGAACAGTCTCAGTGGAGAGTGCGGGGCCAGATTGCATGGGGTCCAGCAGATTATTGGTGCAGAGAAATTCCCGGAAAGTAATTGTTACGTCTATAGCCACCATTCCAGTTCTTTTTTTAGTTCCCCTTTAAACGAGCAGCTTACAGTCGTGTTACACCAGCAGCTCTAAAAGTCCCATTAATTGCAATGTAAAGGGTCAGCCTGCGTGTACCTGTGCTATTTATAATGCTATTTACACTCCCCTTTCTCTTTAAGAGCTTGTTTATACTAGTGCGCCATTCACCTCTAGCTGCAAGTTTACTCTGAGGAAAGAAAAGAACCGGATATTTTTCCAACACACAGTAAATTCCTTCCAAGCCGCCTGAACCGCAAATCTCTGCCGACTCCATCCAGCGCTCCATCAGTAGCAGAAAGATAAGCAATAGGAACAAGGGTAACTAAAGCCTCGCAGTCTGTTTGGTTGCAGGGGTCACTGACCCTGACCACTAAATACCCATTTCAGCTGCATGATAGGAAGGCTGATTATTTACAAACCAGACAAAATCAACAATGAAGACCAATTGCAAACTGATTTGAAAAGGTCCATCTATAAGGTACTAAAAGTTAGGGTAACTTAATGTCACCCCTACTGTTAAATAATATCTGGGGCTTATATAAAATGCTTTCGAATACAAGTTTAAATCTATTGCTGATGGACAAATCTTTTCTGACTACAGCTCCCAGAATCCCTTCCCAGACACTACAATTCCCAGCTACAGTTTGGACAGCCCAGGTGTAAATTGACAGTGAAGGTTCATTTTTAGGGTGGCAGCACCCCTTCTTTTCTCTGCTCTCACTTCCCTTTTCTCTACTGTCCATCCTCCACCCATCAGTGAGACAGACACACCTATGCAACTCCCTCACCTGTCTCACTACTCCATTAGCAACTCCCAGCCAACCTGTGTGACAGGTGCAACGGAGAGAGACACAGGGGAGGGACACACCTGCGGGACTGGCCAAACAACAACCATGTTCCCCTGCTGAGCAGAGAGAGGGCTGGGTGTTTGGCCCTTTAATCCAGGATGTCTAGATCCTGGAACACATAGATCTCATCTACTGCTGCCACTGCTGCTGTCTCTCTCGGCTCACTCGCTGACACTCGGTAAGGGACTCCTTCTGCTCCTCTCTGCATTTAACCAAAAGGGTCCTAAAATGGGGGGCTGTTACCCCAATGTTTCTATATATCTGTAACCTTGTTATGAGCTAAGGGGGCCCAGTCTGAAGGTCAGTTAGGGGGAGATTTGGGGTGAGTGCTTATTTGTACCCTGGGTACCCCTGGAACTATAGCAGGGTGACACCCCAATGTTTCTATATATCTGTAACCTTGTTATGAGCTAAGGGGCCCAGTCTGAAGGTCAGTTAGGGGGAGATTTGGGGTGAGTGCTTATTTGTACCCTGGGTACCCCTGGAACTATAGCAGGGTGACACCCCAATGTTTCTATATATCTGTAACCTTGTTATGAGCTAAGGGGGCCCAGTCTGAAGGTCAGTTAGGGGGAGATTTGGGGTGAGTGCTTATTTGTACCCTGGGTACCCCTGGAACTATAGCAGGGTGACTGTTACCCCAATGTTTCTATATATCTGTAACCTTGTTATGAGCTAAGGTGGGTGATGGTGAGTTTTTGGGGTGTGTGCCCAATAAGAATAAGTGTAGGAAGCAGGAAAGGAATGAGCTGTATGTAAATATTGCAGATTTAGGGGTGGGGGGGTATGAGGAAGTGGATTATTATCAGTTTAGGGCTGAGGGAGGGTCAGTAATGTAGGGAATGTGTATGTGGGTTGGGGGTAAAGTGAAAGAACAAGAGGAAATAACAGATTTGTCCCACACATTCCTTGAGATGAGAATGGGAAATAAGGCCGGGTACACTGTATAAATACATGATGGTATATAAGGCTGTGGGGCACAGTGGGGTCTCTTTAGTACCTATTGGGGACCCACAAAACGTCACTACTGACTAACCCAGTGTTATAGTGACAGCATTGATTGTGCAAACAGCTTACATTCTGGAGGAGAGCAGGATAGTTTTAATTTGAGTACAAAGGAAAGGCCTTTTCTTCTCCTTGGCAGGTTTGTATGAGATGAAAGGGCCCTGAATGAGCCTAAGATTATTATCATTTGGGTACAAAGAGCACAGACACATTAGCACTACTGTAAATTCTGTTTATTTTGTGCTTATTCAGCTTGGGGCTGATTACAGACAACACCCCCCTATCCATGGAAAATGGACTCTGCCAGGCCTGACATGTTGATGGGGTCCCTGTTTGAGCAGACCGAGGAACTATTCCACTCGGAGGGGTTTCCGGGGTCCGAACACGGCAACTTCCCCCTGTCTGAGCTTCAGTTTCCAGCGGAGAAGATGTATGAGGAATGGCCAGTAAGGGGCCCCATGGTAAGTTGCCCCAGTATTCATTCACCAAGGGCCACAACACTGGCTCTTTGGGAACAGACAGACCAGGATGCAAGAAAAAGTAATACAGATGTTATGCCTATAGGTATCCAGAGGGGGCAGTAGGTCTGCATTTTGCCTTTATACTACCCCTCAGTGACTTCTAATATCCTTATCATTTACAGTAGGGGGTACATTATCCCTTATAATACATGAGTGATACTCAGAGTTCCCTGTATAACTCAGCCTGCAGCCTTGTGCCTTTATATGGTCACAGAACAACCCCTCAGTGACTTCTAATATCCTTATCATATACACTAGGGGGTACATGAATAAATGCGTTTATTTGCTGACAGTTAATTCTGGGTGTATTTGGGGTTTCAGGGCCTGAGTGAGAGGGAAGACACAGATGAATTCCTACAGATGATGATTAACCCCAATGAGGTTTATAGCAGTGGAGCTGCTGCTGCTGAATCTCCAGAGAGCGACAGTGGATTCTCAGACGACCCTCGGCCAGACACCCCCATGCAGAGTGAGAGCAGCCCCCCACTGCCCCAGCCCACCCCTGTGTATGAACTGGTTTATGACATCGGTTCCCTGGAGGAAAGGAAGTTACAGAATGACATGAGCAGCGTCATATCAATACAATTAGGTACTGTGGGAAATTAAAGGGGAAGTATACTTCTTTTGGCTTTCTAATCGTATATCCCACACATTCACCATGTTCAGCCCTTTTATTTTAATTTCTACAAGGCTTCTAGTTTATCCTCTGTCTCTAGTTTGCCTTAGAAGAGGGAAAACATTCTTGACCCCAAAACAGCAGTCGGACCAGTCCCTGGATCACTATAGTACTTACTATCCGGCCCTTTCTTGAATCTATCCGATGTCTCTGCCTCATTTCTCTTAATCTCATTGGATTCTCTGTCCCTTTGTGTCTGTTCTGCAGCCGACGACTGGAATTCTGCCCCTTTGCTGATCCCCGAGAGCTGTATAGTGAACACCCTGTCCCCTGCGTGTAAATCTACCCCATTGCCCATCCGAGTGACCCCATCGGATCTGATCGCTGTAGAAGCCCTAGTAAGTACTTCTTTCCTTTGCCCCTCCAACCCCCTAATCCTGCCCCAGGTTCAATAATGGAATTTATATTTGTAGTACCCAGAGCTCCACCTGACCGAGGAGGAAAAGAGGCTCCTGTCCCAGGAAGGGGTGGCACTGCCCAATAACCTGCCTCTTACCAAGGTAAGTTCAGGGAGGAGAATGGGAGTGGCCTAGATTCTTTCTGTGACATCACTGCCCACCTTTGGTGACATCACAAGAAAGTGAAGTCTCCACCAATAAACAACCCATCTCCCCATGGTGGTCATGGATTTTTAAAAGAGTTGGGTGCAGTTTTGGTTAGGGGCGGGACTTGTTATCCTCAATCTAATTTGCCCCTCCCATTCTGGCCTAGGCTGAGGAACGGATCCTGAAGAAGGTGAGGAGGAAGATCCGGAACAAGCAGTCGGCACAGGACAGCCGGAGGCGCAAGAAGGAGTATATCGACGGACTGGAAAGCAGGTCTGGGAATTGTCTCTGCCGACCCTAACACAATTGCAGTTGGTCCTTTGATTTTACTTTGACACTTTTTAAATAAATGGACCTTTTTGTTGTTGTTGTTGTGCCGCTGTTCAGGTTTTTTTTAGACTTCTGAACTGCTGGTTCTGACTTCTGAATCAATAAAGCAGAAACCGTCTGATTGACAAGGACGGAGAACCCAATTCTGTTATTGAGTCAGAACCGAAAAGAAACAAAAAAACAAGGATTCACAAATACTGCTTTCGGGTGTAAAACATCCACCCTATACAGTGCTTTTTATCCCCAAAACGACATCCCTTTTTAAAGGGGTTCAGCAACTCCGATGATCCCTTTAACAAATCCTTCCTCTGCTTCCAGGGTGGCCGCCTGCTCGGTTCAGAATCAGGAGCTGCACAAGAAGGTGGTGGAGTTGGAGAAACACAACATGTAAGTAGATGGGGGGGAGAAAGTCTTTAATAATGTAAAATCTCTCGGCTGCATGGCGGCTTGGAAGCTAGTAGAGTCTGCAGCATAATTACTGATCACTAATACAACTCTGACTCCCACCGCAGATCTCTGATCACTCAGCTCCGCAAGCTCCAGACCCTCATCAAACAAACGTCCAACAAAGCGGCGCAGACTGGCACTTGTGTCCTGGTACGTCCCACGCGGTAGCAATGCCACGCCCCCTTCCCACGCAGCCTGTCCTGTTGCATTTCTCATGCCCGCTCCTTAGCGCTTGTGCTTGTCACAGAGCTGACGCTCTCTTGCAGATCCTCCTCTTCTCTCTGGCGCTGTTGGTCTTCCCCAGTTTCAGCCCCTTTCGCTCCGGGCCCAACGTTAGCCCAGAAGACAGTTACCGGCCCAGCGGAGGTAAGAAGTTAGGGGGGCAGGGGAGTGGGGCACCATAGCCAAACACTAGGGGCAAAACTGGGCTCATGACTCCTATACACATAGATGGGCTGCTAAATGTTACAATTTTACTATGTTTTGGATCACCGACCCTGACAAAAGTTTATTTAAAGATAAAGAATCACTGCTCAGGGCCACAGCCAATGGCAATCTGCCCTTGGACTTTATACAGGGGTAGATCAAGGGAGCCTTGGGGGGACGCAGAAGACTACGCAGCAGACTACGCAGCTCGCTGGATTTTATTGGCGATTAATGGTATTGTCAGTAGTTCTGATGGGTTTTGCCTTTTCGCAGTCATATCCCGTAACATTCTCAACAAAGGAGGATTTTCCGAGGTCGCCGACTCCCTAGCGCCTCCTGATGCCCCTCCCCACGTTAATCCGCTGGAAGAGAGAGACAGTGGCCGCCATGTTGCTCCTCCGGCCAATCCCCAACCAGAGGAAACAGAACAGGAAAGTAACAGAGCTGGAGCGGCTCCAGAGGATAAAGGGGTTCCTATCGGACTGAAGACCGACGTCTTAGCCCCAAAAGGGGAGCCCCCCGCCAATGACTTGTCAAAATCCGCACGGACGGACGAGATGTGAAAACAGACAGACAGCTGCTAGTGATGTAAAGAGGCACGAGAAGAGGGGCTCCATGAATAGGGGTGTCACCTTTAAATTAACTGTTAGTAGGATGTACAGAGGGATATTCTGAGACAATTTGCAATTGGTCTTCATTTTTTATTATTTGTGGTTTTAGACCTATTTGGCTTTTTATTCAGCAGCTCTCCAGTTTCAGCCATTGGTTGCTAGGGTCCGAATTCCCCTAGCAACCGTGCACTGATTTGAATAAGAGACTGGGATATGAATAGGAGAGGCCTGAATAGAAAGATAAGTGATAAAAAGTAGCAATAACAATAAATGTGTCGCCTTATAGAGCATGTTTTTTTAGATGGGGTCAGTGACCCCCCATTTGTAAGCCGGAAAGAGTCAAAAGAAAAAGGCAAGTAATGAAAAAGATATAAAAAAAAAATCAAGACCAATTGAAAGGTTGCTTAGAATTAGCAATTCTATAACACTGAGATTGAATTTAAAGGTGAAGCCCCTGCTTGGCAATTCAATTAGGTGCATGCTGCAGACTGTACTGAGTTCCTTACACCCACACGGGATGTAGTTAAATTCATTGCTGATTGGCTGGGAATGGAGGCGGAACCTCTACAAATAAATAAGGGGCATGAGGGCACCCACACACAATACACTGCTGCTGATTTATCATTCATATGCTTTATTCTGTACACACGGGCAAATAATCATGGGATTAATGGCTGCTGTCTCACCCCTTTAAATCTGGCCAAGAAATGCTACATCTGCCATAGGCCTAAGAAATTCATTTATATGCGGTCTTCATGGCTGCACAGAAACCAGCGCAGTCTGCAGTGTGCACCTTAAATAAATCCTAATGAGCCAAGAAGGATGTATATTCCCTGATGTCCAGGTATGTGTGAGGTGCTACTCACACTCACACTCAGCACCTCTACTCTCTGCCTCTTTCATTCCACAGCATCCTCACCTGATACTCCCTGATATTCAGAGACTCTTATTCTATAATATTTATAATGAGAATAACTTTATATTGTTATTATTTGGGCTGAAAAGGGTTAATAAAATGCATTTAGTTTGTATCTCGTGTCACGTGCACTGATATGCGTATTTATTGGCACCCACACGTGTGCCAGGTATGTGCATAGATACAGGGAACAGACTCCCAGCAGGGGTGGTAGGACTAATACAGTAAAGGAATAGGAGGGAGAGTGAAAGGGGGATAGATACAGGGAACAGACTCCCAGCAGGGGTGGTAGGACTAATACAGTAAAGGAATAGGAGGGAGAGTGAAAGGGGGATAGATACAGGGAACAGACTCCCAGCAGGGGTGGTAGGACTAATACAGTAAAGGAATAGGAGGGAGAGTGAAAGGGGGATAGATACAGGGGAACAGACTCCCAGCAGGGGTGGTAGGACTAATTACAGTAAAGGAATAGGAGGGAGAGTGAAAGGGGGATAGATACAGGGAACAGACTCCCAGCAGGGGTGGTAGGACTAATACAGTAAACGAATAGGAGGGAGAGTGAAAGGGGGATAGATACAGGGAACAGACTCCCAGCAGGGGTGGTGGGACTAATACAGTAAAGGAATAGGAGGGAGAGTGAAAGGGGGATAGATACAGGGAACAGACTCCCAGCAGGGGTGGTAGGACTAATACAGTAAAGGAATAGGAGGGAGAGTGAAAGGGGGATAGATACAGGGAACAGACTCCCAGCAGGGGTGGTAGGACTAATACAGTAAACGAATAGGAGGGAGAGTGAAAGGGGGATAGATACAGGGAACAGACTCCCAGCAGGGGTGGTAGGACTAATACAGTAAAGGAATAGGAGGGAGAGTGAAAGGGGGATAGATACAGGGAACAGACTCCCAGCAGGGGTGGTAGGACTAATACAGTAAACGAATAGGAGGGAGAGTGAAAGGGGGATAGATACAGGGAACAGACTCCCAGCAGGGGTGGTAGGACTAATACAGTAAAGGAATAGGAGGGAGAGTGAAAGGGGGATAGATACAGGGAACAGACTCCCAGCAGGGGTGGTAGGACTAATAGAGTAAAGGAATAGGAGGGAGAGTGAAACATAAGGAAGAAGTAGATGACATGTAACACAATAGGAGTGAGCGACACAGGCAGTTCCTGTATAACCCGGGATGACACACCCAGTATTGTGTATTGAGTATAAAACAAACATATTGTTACAGGGAGAGTGAACTTTACACTTTGCCCCATAACTGACTTACAACTTGTAACTGTTCCAGTAACTAATCACATATGACGTGAGCTGCTCAGACTTCCCTATCTCTGTGTCTCAGACTGATGTAACTGGTTGGTCAGTGCAGTCTGCAGCATGTACCCAAGTTTTTTGTTTTTTTTTTGCTAATTAACCCTGTAGGGTGTGCATTTAATGTGAATTGAGCATAGTCTACGTAGCTGAACTACAGTTCTCAACATGCTCCAACAACCACTGCGCAGACTGCTAATAGCAGTTAATACAGGAGAGAGACTGCTCAGCATTGCAGGGAGACAGCACAGTGAACTGATTGTGTCAGTGATTATAATGGGGATTAACAGAGGAGTGAGCGTCATTTTATAATTACAGATGATTCTGCAGAGATTTATATAATCGATTGTCACCGAAGCCCAGGCTTAAACTTGTAAGTGAAATATGCGGCCTCCTTTTATTCAGCAACTGACACATCCTTATCATTTACAGTAGGGGGTACATTATCCCTTATAATACATGAGTGATACTCAGAGTTCCCTGTATAACTCAGCCTGCAGCCTTGTGTCTTTATATGGTCACAGAACAACCCCTCAGTGACTTCTAATATCCTTATCATTTACAGTAGGGGGTACATTATCCCTTATAATACATGAGTGATACTCAGAGTTCCCTGTATAACTCAGCCTGCAGCCTTGTGCCTTTATATGGTCACAGAACAACCCCTCAGTGACTTCTAATATCCTTATCATTTACAGTAGGGGGTACATTATCCCTTATAATACATGAGTGATACTCAGAGTTCCCTGTATAACTCAGCCTGCAGCCTTGTGCCTTTATATGGTCACAGAACAACCCCTCAGTGACTTCTAATATCCTTATCATTTACAGTAGGGGGTACATTATCCTTATAATACATGAGTGATACTCAGAGTTCCCTGTAGCTGCTGTTCCTTGATCATTTGTAAAGGAACGTTCTGTCACTGTTGGTTCCCATGTGAAACCGGTCAAATTCTATTGGTTGCCTGGGGCTCTGTAATGCTTAGCTGTCCTATCAGAAGCGGCCCCATGTCTGTACATTCCTTTATACTGTACCTGCTACAGGAACATAAAGGTTTAAATACGCAGCTAAATGGCTCATGTGGATAATAATAATGATAACTGGGAGGAGTTACAAATGCCCAACCCAATCAGAGAGCAAGACCATCTTATAGCCAATCAGAACATTAAAAAATAAGTATAGGACTTTTTTCATTTGATTTGGGACCCTCAGGCAATTGGTAGGTCTTTTAGTGCATCTGTCCCTAATATCTCAGTGTCAGACTCACACGGGGCAGGATCACAGCTCCAGAGAAGGATTTTGCACACGAGGAGCGTCAGGGGCCAAGGGCTGCATTAAGGAGCCAAGTCTGGTTATATAAGTGTTAAATCAGTCTCAGGCTAAAGCCAAGGGGAAGTGATTATCTGCGGATGGAAAGGTTACCTGATCCCGTTGGATCTATAATACAGATTCTATATATAACATTGTATACTGACACATAGGCAAGCCCCCTGGGGCCACAAAATTGGACCCTTGCGGAAAGGGCTTTGTTGACTTCCCTATGTTTTCTATGAAATAATAAAGGGAGTTGTAGCACAGCAACTGCTGGAGGGCCACACAAAGCCCTGAGAGAAAGGGTTAAGTCTGTTGGTACATTATGTGCCCTGTGCTGCACTGCAAAAATGTCTCAAATTAGGGATGTACTGAATCCAGGATTCAGTTCGGGATTCTGCCGAATCCTTCTACCCGGCTGAACCAAATCCTAATTAACATATGCAAATTAGAGGCAGGGAGAGAAATCGTGTGACTTTTTGTCACAAAACAAGGAAGTAAAAAATGTTTCCCCCTTCCCACCCCTAATTTGCATATGCAAATTAGTATTCGGATTTGGTTCGGTATTCGGCCGAATCTTTCGCGAAGGATTCGGGGGTTCGAATCCAAAATACTGGGGTCGGTGCATCCCTATCTCAAGCGTCTCATCGAATGTCAGCCCCCCCCCCCAATCATAATTCATGAAATGATTGGTTAGAGAAATGTGGTGAGAAAGGGATAAATCAGACAAATCCTTCTGCTTCTCTCTATGTGCCCCCGGGCGTCTTGTGTTTGTCTATGTGCGTTGGGGGGATAAGTTCCATTATATTACCGATGTGATGGGCCGATAGCCCCCCGCATATGATAAACACCCCCCTCACTAACCCAAAGAATAATCTAATCTTTCTTCCTCTATCTCTGATTGGCATCAATAATATGAGAATATGAGAAGCCAAATCTCATCTTGAAAAGGTAATTATCATATATAACAGTAATATAGGCTACGTAGTGTCACAGGAACAATTCCATTCCATGTATAATACCCCAGAACTCACAGCAGATAAATACAGGGCCAATTCCATGTATAATACTCCAGAACACACAGCAGATAAATACAGGGCCAATTCCATGTATAATACCCCAGAACCCACAGCAGATAAATACAGGGCCAATTCCATGTATAATACTCCAGAACACACAGCAGATAAATACAGGGCCAATTCCATGTATAATACCCCAGAACACACAGCAGATAAATACAGTGCCAATTCCATGTATAATACCCCAGAACACACAGCAGATAAATACAGGGCCAATTCCATGTATAATACCCCAGAACACACAGCAGGATAAATACAGTGCCAATTCCATGTATAATACCCCAGAACCACAGCAGATAAATACAGTGCCAATTCCATGTATAATACCCCAGAACACACAGCAGATAAATACAGGGCCAATTCCATGTATAATACCCAGAACCACACAGCAGATAAATACAGTGCCAATTCCATGTATAATACCCCAGAACACACAGCAGGATAAAATACAGTGGCCAATTCCATGTATAATTACCCAGAACACACAGCAGATAAATACAGGGCCAATTCCATGTATAATACCCCAGAACACACAGCAGATAAATACAGGGCCAATTCCATGTATAATACCCCAGAACCCACAGCAGATAAATACAGTGTCAATTCCATGTATAATACCCCAGAACACACAGCAGATAAATACAGGGCCAATTCCATGTATAATACCCAGAACACACAGCAGATAAATACAGTGCCAATTCCATGTATAATACCCCAGAACACAAGCAGATAAATACAGGGCCAATTCCATGTATAATACCCAGAACACACAGCAGATAAATACAGTGCCAATTCCATGTATAATACCCCAGAACACACAGCAGATAAATACAGGGCCAATTCCATGTATAATACCCAGAACACACAGCAGATAAATACAGTGCCAATTCCATGTATAATACCCCAGAACACACAGCAGGATAAATACAGTGTCAATTCCATGTATAATACCCCAGAACACACAGCAGATAAATACAGGGCCAATTCCATGTATAATACCCCAGAACACACAGCAGATAAATACAGGGCCAATTCCATGTATAATACCCAGAACACACAGCAGGATAAATACAGTGTCAATTCCATGTATAATACCCCAGAACACACAGCAGATAAATACAGGGCCAATTCCATGTATAATACCCCAGAACACACAGCAGATAAATACAGTGCCAATTCCATGTATAATACCCCAGAACACACAGCAGATAAATACAGGGCCAATTCCATGTATAATACCCAGAACACACAGCAGATAAATACAGTGTCAATTCCATGTATAATACCCCAGAACACACAGCAGATAAATACAGGATCAGTTCCAGATAGGCTAAACCTTGGGTTAACACAAATCAGGTCAATATAATTATGCCATTCTATATGTGTTACTATAACAAGATGGCACCAACTGAGAAACAGAGTGTTCATTTGGTAGACAGTGAATTAAAACAATGGATAATAAGGGAAAGGAGATTAATGAAGGGCAGAACAATGGCAGGGAGGAAAGTCACCTGTTAGGAATGGGGTGTGTTGTGTGAATGGCGGGTGCAGCGCCTTCTGTCAGTTTCAGTTTAGAATATTCATTCGTTGTATTCTATAGGCTCCAGCCACTGATCAGTGTGACCCCCCAATTTATAGGAGTAGTATCACTAGTATCAGCTGACCTTTAAAATAACTTTTAGTATATTATATACAGACCAATTTTAAGCAACTTTCCACTGAACTTTTCAAATGGAACATTTTGGGCTAAATCCTGTAGTTTCAATACAAACAAGAGTGAACTAATCTTCAGAATTTGACTTCTCATTACCAAATTATCCCTGACAGAGAAAACGACGGGGAGGGGTTGTTGTACTAAAGATCAAGGCTAATCAGGGGATATAAAGCCCTTTCTTAGTTTAACACCCCTTTGAGTGAAAGATAATCACTGTATTAATTCTCTCCAGTTAATCCTCCCTGCTCTAAAGATGAGGAAGAGCCACGGATAGAACCAGTGAGTCTGCTCTGCCCCTAGTAAAGACCTCGGAGAGGACGGGATGGCAAAAAGAATATCAGCCATTGCCCCATGTATGTGCCTCGTAGTCTACTTTCTCACCATCCAGGGAGTCCTCAAAGTAGAATCTGCAGAATTGTTTCCACCAAGAGAAGCACGAAGAGTCAATGAGAAAGAAATGGTAAGTTTCTACTACTTTATAGATCCCTGGTAAGGTCTCACCTAGAGCTCTGGGTTCAGTTCTACAGACCCGATCCCCAGGGGACAGAGACAGTGATACCACTTTATAGATCCCTGGTAAGGTCTCACCTAGAGCTCTGGGTTCAGTTCTACAGAACCCGATCCCCAGGGGACAGAGACAGTGATACCACTTTATAGATCCCTGGTAAGGTCTCACCTAGAGCTCTGGGTTCAGTTCTACAGACCCGATCCCCAGGGGACAGAGACAGTGATACCACTTTATAGATCCCTGGTAAGGTCTCACCTAGAGCTCTGGGTTCAGTTCTACAGACCCGATCCCCAGGGGACAGAGACAGTGATACCACTTTATAGATCCCTGGTAAGGTCTCACCTAGAGCTCTGGGTTCAGTTCTACAGACCCGATCCCCAGGGGACAGAGACAGTGATACCACTTTATAGATCCCTGGAAAGGTCTCACCTAGAGCTCTGGGTTCAGTTCTACAGACCCGATCCCCAGGGGACAGAGAGAGACAGTGATACCACTTTATAGATCCCTGGTAAGGTCTCACCTAGAGCTCTGGGTTCAGTTCTACAGACCCGATCCCCAGGGGCCAGAGAGAGACAGTGATACCACTTTATAGATCCCTGGTAAGGTCTCACCTAGAGCTCTGGGTTCAGTTCTACAGACCCGATCCCCAGGGGACAGAGAGAGACAGTGATACCACTTTATAGATCCCTGGTAAGGTCTCACCCTAGAGCTCTGGGTTAAGTTCTACAGACCCGATCCCCAGGGGACAGAGACAGTGATACCACTTTATAGATCCCTGGTAAGGTCTCACCTAGAGCTCTGGGTTCAGTTCTACAGACCCGATCCCCAGGGGACAGAGACAGTGATACCACTTTATAGATCCCTGGTAAGGTCTCACCTAGAGCTCTGGGTTCAGTTCTACAGACCCGATCCCCAGGGGACAGAGACAGTGATACCACTTTATAGATCCCTGGTAAGGTCTCACCTAGAGCTCTGGGTTCAGTTCTACAGACCCGATCCCCAGGGGACAGAGAGAGACAGTGATACCACTTTATAGATCCCTGGTAAGGTTCTCACCTAGAGCTCTGGGTTCAGTTCTACAGACCCGATCCCCAGGGGACAGAGACAGTGATACCACTTTATAGATCCCTGGTAAGGTCTCACCTAGAGCTCTGGGTTCAGTTCTACAGACCCGATCCCCAGGGGACAGAGAGAGACAGTGATACCACTTTATAGATCCCTGGTAAGGTCTCACCTAGAGCTCTGGGTTCAGTTCTACAGACCCGATCCCCAGGGGCAGAGAGAGACAGTGATACCACTTTATAGATCCCTGGTAAGGTCTCACCTAGAGCTCTGGGTTCAGTTCTACAGACCCGATCCCCCAGGGGACAGAGACTCAGTGATACCACTTTATAAGATCCCTGGAAGGGTCTCACCTAGGAGCTCTGGGTTCAGTTCTACAGGAGCCCGATCCCCAGGGACAGAGACAGGATACCACCTTTATAGATCCCCTGGTAAGGTCTCACCTAGAGCTCTGGGTTCAGCTTCTACCAGGACCCGATCCCCAGGGGGGACAGAGACAGTGATACCACTTTATAGAGCCCCTGGTAAGGGTCCTCACCTAGCAGCCTCTGGGTTCAAGTTCTACAGACCCGATCCCCAGGGGACAGAGAGTAGAACAGTGATACCACTTTATAGATCCCTGGTAAGGTCTCACCTAGAGCTCTGGGTTCAGTTCTACAGACCCGATCCCCAGGGGACAGAGAGAAAGTGATGCAACTTCCTAGAGTTCTGTGTTCAGTTTAATGGAGTAGAAATGTGTTTTCAGAAGGATTAAGCAAATACACAATAGTTCTTGCTCTAGAAAGTAAACACTGTGTTGGAAAATTAGTGGTTTGACCTAATTATTTTACATTTGTTGGTTGTTGTTGGTTCTTTGTTATACAGTTAATGGAGCTTCAAGATGTTTTGGAGAAACTTCAGTCTAAAAGGGTCTTGTCCTGGGAGTCTAAACTCAACCAAGTTCCTAAGGTGAGTATCAGCAATGTGACGTATTTATCCTTGTGTGTTAGTGCCTAATGGTGCAGGTAACAAGGTGTGTGTTCAACCCAAACTACTGGTTCCTCCTCCCAACTAAACAAAGGTGTTTTCTAAGCCAATCTGATTGACACTAAGCCTGTAATACAGGGGTGGGGATATGTGACTCCATTCCCCGGCCACGAGGCACAGAGTTTGCTGCTTATCTGAGCCTTGTGGTCTCTGAGGTTCTGGTCCCAGACTTTGGCAAAATAGTTTGTTGTTGATACTTCCCATGTCCAAAATTCTGTATGATTAACCGAGAGGCCTGATTCCTGTTTTGCAGTGCACTCTGGGGGACGTCTGCGCAGTAAAGAGGGGGGCGCGGATGGGAAAGCTCTGCGACTGCCCCAGGAGGAGCAACTGCAACTATTACTTCCTGAAATGTCTGTGACTTGTCCCTACTCATACCCCTCTACTACCTGTGCATCACATATACTGTATAAAGGACATGTACTGCAGTGTGGGAGCTGAACCCCACAGACATGAGGGTGCTGCAGCTCTGAATCAACCCTGAATAATCCAATACTCGCCCCCAAATACCCCAGTTGGCCCGGTTGATAATTTCAACTTCATACCGAACGGACTCATCCCCAATGGATTAGCGCAATGTGAGCTCACAGAGACTATTTAGAATTAGATTAGAATCTTCTTTGCTTTCGGAATCCTCCGGCACAGAGATGTCCACACCCCCCCCCCCCCCCATAGGGCCGACTATGAACCGATGTATGTGCTGAAAGCAGATTAGTGGAGTTTGTACAGGACAAACAGCACTGCAGCCGTACAACTGTGTGTAGCTTTGCTTATAAAACCTGCCTTTTACTTTTCCTTTGCTGAAGCATGATGCCTTTCTGTAGGGGGCCCCCAAATCCTTGTGTCCGGATAAAGCCTAATCCAAAATCCTTATTTGCATATTCTGATGAAGAAAACCCATTTGCTTTCAGATAAATAATATAAATCAGACATGCAGGGTCCAGTTCTGAACAGTCAGTCACCACAGAGACGTGTTACTCACATCTGAAATTGCTTTGGTTTCTTCTATAGTAACTGGCTATGTTTATTTGTACCCTGGGTACCCCTGGAACTATAGCAGGGTGACACCCCAATGTTTCTATAGATCTGTAACCTTGTTATGAGCTAAGGGGGCCCAGTCTGAAGGTCAGTTAGGGGGAGATTTGGGGTGAGTGTTATTTGTACCCTGGGTACCCCTGGAACTATAGCAGCGGTGACACCCCAATGTTTCTATAGATCTGTAACCTTGTTATGAGCTAAGGGGGCCCAGTCTGAAGGTCAGTTAGGGGGAGATTTGGGGTGAGTGTTTATTTGTACCCTGGGTACCCCTGGAACTATAGCAGGGTGACACCCCAATGTTTCTATAGATCTGTAACCTTGTTATGAGCTAAGGGGGCCCAGTCTGAAGGTCAGTTAGGGGGAAATTTGGGGTGAGTGTTTATTTGTACCCTGGGTACCCTGGAACTATAGCAGGTGACACCCCAATGTTTCTATATATCTGTAACCTTGTTATGAGCTAAGGGGGCCCAGTCTGAAGGTCAGTTAGGGGGAGATTTGGGGTGAGTGCTTATTTGTACCCTGGGTACCCCTGGAACTATAGCAGGGTGACACCCCAATATTTCTATATATCTGTAACCTTGTTATGAGCTAAGGGGGCCCAGTCTGAAGGTCAGTTAGGGGGAGATTTGGGGTGAGTGCTTATTTGTACCCTGGGTACCCCTGGAACTATAGCAGGGTGACACCCCAATATTTCTATATATCTGTAACCTTGTTATGAGCTAAGGGGGCCCAGTCTGAAGGTCAGTTAGGGGGAGATTTGGGGTGAGTGCTTATTGTACCCTGGGTACCCCTGGAACTATAGCAGGGTGACACCCAAATGTTTCTATATATCTGTAACCTTGTTATGAGCTAAGGGGGGGGTACAAATCCTTACATAGTACCTCTTGTGTATGACATTTATATGTTTATGGATTCCACTCTGCACCGATATTGAATCTCTGACTGAAGGCAACGCTGGAGGATAAGATAAACAGTATTATAATTGGAGAGACTACAATGAACTTGTTTATTTCCACATTAAAAAAAAATAAAATAGGAGCTCCGGCCTGGGATCCATTGTCACCAGAGAGAGGACGTTATAAATATGAGCCAGAAATGTACATCTTTTTTTCCAAACCACCCCATGCGCTGTGCACTCAGTCGCCCGTCTGTTGGTGAAGTGCTGGTAGTTAACACTATAGGAAAAGGTTTAGTCTATGAGCAGCATATAATGTATAAAGTCATATAATCGAGGGGGGGACAGAGCTGAGGAAATTAACATCGTCAGGCGACGGCACAATCATATCCCTCATGTCCCACTCTGAGCTTCCCACTTTGTTTATATTACAGGGTCTGTCCGATTGGGGATTAAATGGATTCTATTTGCTTTCGCACTTTCTCCAGCGCCCGCATGTCCAGGGTCCGCTGTCTGTACGTCACAAGAAGGGAAAAGAGCACCGTGACTCCCATCATGCAGCCCACAAACTTCCAGAATACCTGCTTCTCCATCTCAACAGATCGGCAGCTGGAAAAGGAGTTAGGCAGCCGTGTTATTGGGCAGTGTAGTAAAAACACAAACACCTGTGTGATGGGCACTATATACACACATACCTCTTATATTCCGCTCGCTTGGACACAGCACAGTTGATCTGCTGGATGAACCCAGTGTCTCTACATTCAGTTATTCTTCTCTGTAAATGGAAAGGGCGATTAGTCAGTAGCTGGAGCCGTGAGTTCCCTGCAAGAGGTCTGAGCATTCCAGTTGGCTACATGGGACCCCTCTCCTCTAGATCTGCAGCACTTCCACCTGCTCTCATTCCCCGATTCACTTACCCCAAACTAACAAATCTGACCCGTAAAGCTACCGGCACCAGATACACCACCTCACACTCCAACAGATCTGCCAAATGCCCCAGGCCCAAACGTCCCTAAAGCTGCCAAAAATAGATCCACTTGACCCAATACACTATATCTTATGGATCTTACCGTTTCAAACTCTGTGCAACTGTAACACTCTTTAGATATTATGAACTCCTCTGCCATCCAGCACTGAGTGGAAAGGACTTCTGTAAGGGAACATACACAGAGCATGGACCATGAGACCATATTGGGAGACTGAGAAGAACAATTAATGCCACACACTGCTCAGATCCCACACACACACACACACACACACACACACACACACACACACACACACACACACACACACACACACACACACACACACACATATATAAGACAGAGACACTTTGTGCTACTGCTACTGAAAAATGCCTTACCCTTTAAACAAAACAGGGATTGTTTGTCCATATATTGCAATATATTTAAGATGAACAACTACGTCAAAGTCATCCCATATCTGGCCAGTCCTACGCTCAATTTTCATCTGATTCATTAAGAATTCTATTGCTTCATTATACATTTTACAAAGTTTTACCTGCAACTTACTCGCTGCTTTCAAAGTAAAACTCCCAAACTTGGCTGCCCTTTTATTAGACACCAGTGGGATCACCTGACTATAGTTGGAGAGGGTGGGAGCTACAACATGGAGCTGGTCACTGCTCCTGTATAACTATAACAAACAAGGGAAAGTTGTGCTCAACACTAATTTTTAAAAACCATTAGGCGGGGTCATATTATTAACCGGCACTCACCATCAATCCATCAAGTCCCGGGTGCTCCTCAAAAAGAGCATGTACAGATGTAATTAGGAGCACTCACGGGTATCGTGAAATAGAAGTTTTATTGTAGTTTTACAGACTACCCCACATCAACGCGTTTCGGTTCTCTCTGAACCATCGTCAGGATCCAAACTTCTATTTCACGATACCCGTGAGTGCTCCTAATTACATCTGTATAAATATATGTGTGTGTGTGTGTGTGTGTGTATACATACACATATATGAACTGTCATGAAGGAGAACCAAAACGTATAGATCTGGGGGGATTTTATAAAACCTCAATAAATTCCCCTTTTGTTAACTCTGTGTGTGCTCCTAATATCTTCTACTATATGCTTCAAATGAGGAGCAGCCGGGATTAGATTTAAGTTTGAGGAGTGTCGGTACATACACAGACTCCACTTCTGTACATGACCACAATGAATTTTAAATGAAATAACTCAGATGCAGTTGAACTGCAAACTTTCGGCTTTAATTCAGTGGGATGAACAAAAAGATTGTATAAAAATGTGACGAACTAAAGTCTTTTTTTAACACAATCACTTCATTTCAGGGGTTCAAAACTAATTGGACCATTGAGTCAAAGGCTATTTCGTGGGCAGGTGGGGCAATTCCTTGGTTATGTCATTATCAATGAAGCAGATAAAGCCCTGGAGTTGATTTGAGGGGGGGGGGGTGTATGTGGAACAGACAACATGAGGACAAAGGAGCTCTCCATGCAGGTGAAACAAGTCCTCCTTAAGCTGCAAAAACAGAAAAAACCCATGTGAGAAATGTCTCCAATATTAGGAGAGGCAAAATCTCCAGTTTGGTACATGGTGAGAAAGAAAGAAATCACTGGTGAACTCAGCAACACAAAAAGACCTGGACGTCCATGGAAGACAACAGTGGTGGATGATCTGAGAATCATTTCCATGGGGAAGAGAAAGCCCTTCACAAGAGCCAAACAAGTGAAGAACAGTCTCCAGGAGGTAGAGTCTCCATATCCAAGTCTACCATAAAGAGAAGACTGTATGAAAGTAAATACAGAGGGGGCACTGCAAGGTACAAGCCACTCATAAGCATCAACAATACAAAGGCTACATTGGACTTTGCTAAAAATAAAATCTAAACAATCCAGCACAGTAGTGGAAAACCATTGTTTGGACAGATGAAACCAAGATGAAGCTCTAGCAGAATGATGGCAAGAGTAAAAAAGTGTGGAGAAGACTGGGGAAGAGCTGATGATCCAAAGCATAGCACAGTTGTGTATAAAACATTTGGGGGGCAGTGTGATGGCTTGGGGTGCATGGCTGCCAGTGGGACACTAGTGTTTATCCATCATGTGACACAGAAGCACAAGAATGAATTGTGAGCTCTTCAGAGACACTGTCTGCTCCAGCTAAATGCAGTCACATTGATTGGGAGGCGTCTCATAATGAGCCAAAACATAGAGCCAAAGCAACCCAGGAGTTTATTAAAGCAAAGAAGTGGAATATTCAGCTGATGTGAAGCCAATTGAGCTGCATTTCACTTGTTGAAGACTAAACGTGGGACAGAAAGGCCACAAACAAAGAGCAAGTGAAAGAAGCGGCTGCAGTAAAGACCTGGCAGATCATTAAACAGGAGCAAACCCACAATCTGCTGATGTCCATGAGTCCAACACTTCAGCCTGTCATTGCAGCAAAGGCTTTTACACCAACTATTAGACATGAACATTTGATTTGCACTTTTTTCATTTGTCTAAATACTTTTGAGCCCCTGAAATGAAGTGATTGTGTTAAAAAAAAGGCTTTAGTTTGTCACATTTTTATACAATCTTTTTGTTCCACCCACTGAATTAAAGCTAAAAGTCTGTAGTTCAACTGCATCTGAGTTGTTTCATTTAAACTTCATTGTGGTCATGTACAGAACCAAAATTAGATAAAAAGTTGTCTGTATTTATGGACCTAACGGGGGGGGGGGGTGTGTGTGTCTGTGTCTGTGTGTGTGTGTAATTGCTTTGAGATGCACCAAGCACTAATAAAAATCCTTTGATATATATTTGAGGAGTCAATGCCACGAGTGCTTTCGCTGGACTGATATCTACAAATTTGTTTAGCACCCGGCTCTTAACTATATGAATGGTGAGTGCCGATTTACTCGAAATATATATATATATACACACTGCCGTCATGACTTTAGAATGTGAGGCAAATGAGCAGAGGAGTGAACTGTAACAAGGTGAGTAAATGACTCTAATTCTGTGTTTTATTACACAAATGTCTCATCCATCAGGGACAGAATGTGGCCAATGAGCCCTGAGTATGGGCAAGGTCAGAGACTCACCTGGGTGGGTTTCATCCAAGGTCAGTGCTGATTCTGCCCATCTGTAGGGAAAACAAATACATATGAGAACTGGAAAATGAATCCCCTGAACAAAGCACATTCCAACACAGACCAATTAATAGAAATTGTCTGACACCCCTCAACCCTCTGCTGCATGAAACAGGGAAGAGAAGAAAGATGTGGAATGAGCTGCTGTTATTTACCACTCAGGAGCCACTTTACTTGTCTGTGTGTATTTGGCAACATGGAGAGAACCCACTCACTGCACATAGAGACACACACACACACACACACACACACACACACACACACACACACACACACACACTACTCTGCAGATATAACAGTGATCTGTATGTGGCTCCTGACACATGGGGCAAATTTACTAACAGGCGAAAATTCACCAGCCATGTCTTCAAGCACATCGCCAGGCGTAAATTCGACTGGACAACCATAATTCATGAAGATTGGAAGTTGTGCAGCAAAATTATGCTCAGCAGATTGAAGTTACGCTAGCGTTGGCTAATTTGCATACGGCGTGCAGTTAAAGTACAATGGACGTATATGTTGCAGCAAATACATTACATTACACAAGTCCAGGGAACCTTAATAAAATAAAGTTGTTATATTGCCCTACACATGAGCCCACTGTATAGTTTATGTGTCTTATGTTAGCAAATGTAGGGGGGGAAGGAGGATACCCCCAAAAAAAATTTACGATCTTTTTCAGTCTATCACGCTTTAAATAGGAAAAAACTCAAGTGTTTTTTAGGACTTTTTTTAGGAATTTTCAACTTTTTTTTGAGGAAGTCCTATCTACTCTATTGCACTTTTTCTGGTTTGAGGTGATAAAGACAAGTCTGGCGATGGAGGTAACGGTCAGTAAAATAAAAAACGTTTACCGTAAATTCGCCTGGCGTTAGAGTGCGAAGTTGCGCCAGAGTCTATCTCCTTGGCGAAATTATGCTAGCGAATTTATGTCAGCTACCGTTAGTAAATTGGTGAAGTGCCAAAATGATGTCACGTTGGCGAATTTTCGCCAGGGTTGGTCGCTTCGCCCTTTAGTAAATTTCCCCCTAAGAGACATCACCCCCAGGCTCCCCAGTATTGCTGTGTGACACGGTTATTGTGCACTATATGTGACCCAGATATTATGTTCTACTGTACACTATATATACATCTCCCACAATTCCTCCAACACATGCTGGGAGTTGTAGAACACCAGGAATACTGGGGAGGGATCACACTTACACACTCTATGGAAACATACTGGAACCCACTCAGGCCCCATGACACGCAGGGAGGCCCCATGACACGCAGGGAGGCCCCATGACACGCAGGGAGGCCCCATTACATACAGGGAGGCCCCATGATACGCAGGGAGGCCCCATGATACGCAGGGAGGCCCCATGACACGCAGGGAGGCCCCATGATACGCAGGAAGGCCCCATGATACGCAGGAAGGCCCCATGATACGCAGGAAGGCCCCATTACATACAGGGAGGCCCCATGATACGCAGGGAGGCCCCATGATACGCAGGGAGGCCCCATGACACGCAGGGAGGCCCCATGACACGCAGGGAGGCCCCATGACACGCAGGGAGGCCCCATGACACGCAGGGAGGCCCCATGACACGCAGGGAGGCCCCATGACACGCAGGGAGGCCCCATGACACGCAGGGAGGCCCCATGACACGCAGGGAGGCCCCATTACATACAGGGAGGCCCCATGATACGCAGGAAGGCCCCATGATACGCAGGAAGGCCCCATGATACGCAGGGAGGCCCCATGATACGCAGGGAGGCCCCATGACACGCAGGGAGGCCCCATGACACGCAGGGAGGCCCCATTACATACAGGGAGGCCCCATGATACGCAGGAAGGCCCCATGATACGCAGGAAGGCCCCATGATACGCAGGGAGGCCCCATGACACGCAGGGAGGCCCCATGACACGCAGGAAGGCCCCATGATACGCAGGAAGGCCCCATTACATACAGGGAGGCCCCATGATACGCAGGGAGGCCCAATGATACGCAGGGAGGCCCCATGATACGCAGGGAGGCCCCATGATACGCAGGGAGGCCCCATGATACGCAGGAAGGCCCCATGATACGCAGGAAGGCCCCATTACATACAGGGAGGCCCCATGATACGCAGGGAGGCCCCATTACATACAGGGAGGCCCCATGATACACAGGAAGGCCCCATGATACGCAGGAAGGCCCCATTACATACAGGGAGGCCCCATGATACGCAGGAAGGCCCCATGATACGCAGGGAGGCCCCATGATACGCAGGAAGGCCCCATTACATACAGGGAGGCCCCATGATACGCAGGAAGGCCCCATTACATACAGGGAGGCCCCATGCGTAAAACAGTAAGTAACTCCCCGAGTTTCTGACATACTGACCGGCCAGTGACGCTGAGGAGCAGTAACAGTCTCAGCAGACAGTAAATCAGCCCCATCGCTGCCGGTAGCGGCTACTTCCTGTCCTCGGAAGGAACCTGCGTGACGTCAGGGTCATGTGATCAGACCATGTGACCGCTCCCATTATTGAGCGGGACATTGATACAGACAGAAGCTGATGGATTGTACTGACAGGGAACATTTGTAATGGCGATTAGTTCCGGCTGTGACTTCTGCTCTCGACTCTGGGCCAGTTATTGTGTCAGCGGATATTTGTGAGGAGATCACTGAGCCTCTGATTGTCTGTGGATTCAAACTCAGAGACAATATCCATTGCCCAGGGAAGCGGAGAAGCTCGTACAGCCGATAATCTCTGAGTTATTAAAAGATGTGCTTCTCAGACTCCCCCTGTCATTCCCCATTCATAAACCTGATGGGAGTTGCCATATTGTTCAGCTTCTATTATTGCCCCGAAGGAAAACTAATCCTGGTCACTATATTGTGTCACTGTGCTGCAAGTGTGGGTCATGGGCTGAACCATCTGATCAGGAGGGATGGTAAATACTATAAACAAAGTCTTTACAACATATGGCTCCTATGCTACACTTGTAACATATTTAATGCCCAGGGCTCTTTGTGTCCCAAACCAGCAGCACATTCATCTCAGACAATTTGTATGGACTTTATTGAATAAACGTGAGAAGAAGAAGAAATATTTGTAATTATAGATGGCGGCCTTTCCATTAGACTCTCACAAAAGAGATTATTTGGGACAACACATCTATAGGGATAACACTTCCCACTTCATAAACCAGATAATCACCCAACTAACAAAACATTTTTCTGTTTCACTAAAACACAAATCACTTCTCATCCTCAGTCAATAAAGGTTAGTGGAAAGGCACATGTTATAAAAGTCACATTAGTAAAACAGGCGAAGGGAATGAATGGAAGAAACAACGTGAGGCTCAGGCTGCTCTCACTTCATTCTGCATTGTGACATCCCAAGTTCACAGCGACTGTATTAGGGGGTCTACTGGAACATTAGGGGGTCTATTGGAACATTAGGGGGTCTACTGGAACATTAGGGGGTCTACTGGAACATTAGGGGGTCTACTGGAACATTAGGGGGTCTACTGGAACATTAGGGGGTCTACTGGAACATTAGGGAGTCTACTGGAACATTAGGGGGTCTACTGGAACATTAGGGGGTCTACTGGAACATTAGGGAGTCTACTGGAACATTAGGGGGTCTACTGGAACATTAGGGGGTCTAGTGGAACATTAGGGAGTCTACTGGAACATTAGGGGGTCTACTGGAACATTAGGGGGTCTACTGGAACATTAGGGAGTCTACTGGAACATTAGGGGGTCTACTGGAACATTAGGGGGTCTACTGGAACATTAGGGAGTCTACTGGAACATTAGGGGGTCTACTGGAACATTAGGGGGTCTACTGGAACATTAGGGGGTCTACTGGAACACACAACCATGCATGCTGGGAGTTGTAGTCTGACAACAGCTGGAAGCCCAAGCGTTAGAGGGGCATATACATTAATTTATATCCCCTAATTGTGAGATATATACATTGCCATTTGTTATTTTTCTAATCCCCCTCTTTTTCATCATCACTTCATTCATTTACTTGAATAATAAGCAGATTCCCCATTATTTCTCCTTCCTGATACTTTCCTAAATATCACTTACTACTCCCAATATATATAATTGATAACCTCTCCCAGTCACACTCACACTCTCCTTCATTCATCCTACACATTTAAAGGGATACCGTCATCTTAACATTATATGCAGGGCCCCCAGGTGGTCACTTAAGGCCCATAATTCCCAGGGGGACCAGTGTTGCTGGATGGGGATGAGGGGGATACAAACTGGGGCCCAATGAGGAAAAATCCACCTCTGTTTCCATTTAACTGGTTACAGCAGTAATACTAAGGTGGGAGTTTAGTGGGTTGGGCAGGGTTAAACAGTAGTAGGGTGGGGGGATAGAGGGAAGGCTGGAGTGGAGACTGGGGCAGATCTGCATCAGGGTCGGCAAATCTACCCTCTTGTCTCTGCCACAGACAGGCTATTGCTATAAAATCTAGAATCCCGACCATAAAGCAAGAGAGCACTGCTGTGCTTAGCCAGAGAGGAAGTAGAGACGGTCACATGATTAACCAATAGCTCAAATCTCTCTATTCAGGAGCACAGTCACTTTATAGAAGTGTATAACATATCGCTCATAGTCTACAATGAAACGCTGTAATCCGGCGGCAGTATCCCTTTAAGACTGGTCATTTTTCTGCAGGAAAACGTGATCTTGATCAATTTCTGCTCAAATAACGGATTTCTATAAAATCCTTGAATTGGCTCCCCTAGAATTCCATGTGATTCCCTGTATGGAGCCAATTGTCCCATTAGAGTTGCATTTGTCTCAGTGTGCAGATGTGATGCATTAGGTGTGACTTTCCCTTTAAGGCTGCAATAGAAAATATTTGGAATATCCCAAAGTTCTGAGGGTTGTTTCGGCTTTTCTGACACCCCCTGAAACTGCCCGTTGTGTCTGGTCTCCTCCTTTCACCCCTGTAACGGAGTTCCAGCAGCCGCCACCAGGGGGCAGGAGAGTCCACTTGTGGTACCTGGATTCTCCTTGCTATAGGGTCTTGGCCCAAAAGGGAAAGTCTCCCAATAAAGTCCAGCAAATGGGCCGAGTCGGGGACCCCAAGACTTTCCTCTTTTCACAGCTGAGTCTCACTCATAATTTATAGTCCTCATATGGGGCCCGACAGCCCTTTCCTCTTTATCCCTTTAAAGCACCGAACACTTGGTATTTCCCTTCTTAAACGACCCCCTCCTTAACTCCCGGCACCTAAACACACAGGGACAGTCAATGTCAGGACTGACAGGGGGATTAATTCCCTAATTGTTCCATTTACTTACTGATCTCCTGGAGATTTTCATTAGGATATCCCTGGTCAGTGTATTAAATGCCTGCAACATATACATATGGGCAAGTGGTTATATAAATATGGGATAATGTACCCCCTACTGTCAATGATAAGGATATAAGAGGTCACCGAGGGGTTGTTCTGTGACCATATAAAGGCACAAGGCTGCAGGCTGAGTTATACAGGGAACTCTGAGTATCACTCATGTATTATAAGGGATAATGTACCCCCTACTGTAAATGATAAGGATATTAGAAGTCACTGAGGGGTTGTTCTGTGACCATATAAAGACACAAGGCTGCAGGCTGAGTTATACAGGGAACTCTGAGTATCACTCATGTATTATAAGGGATAATGTACCCCCTACTGTAAATGATAAGGATATTAGAAGTCACTGAGGGGTTGTTCTGTGACCATATAAAGGCACAAGGCTGCAGGCTGAGTTATACAGGGAACTCTGAGTATCACTCATGTATTATAAGGGATAATGTACCCCTACTGTAAATGATAAGGATATTAGAAGTCACTGAGGGGTTGTTCTGTGACCATATAAAGGCACAAGGCTGCAGGCTGAGTTATACAGGGAACTCTGAGTATCACTCATGTATTATAAGGGATAATGTACCCCCTACTGTAAATGATAAGGATATTAGAAGTCACTGAGGGGTTGTTCTGTGACCATATAAAGGCACAAGGCTGCAGGCTGAGTTATACAGGGAACTCTGAGTATCACTCATGTATTATAAGGGATAATGTACCCCCTACTGTAAATGATAAGGATATTAGAAGTCACTGAGGGGTTGTTCTGTGACCATATAAAGGCACAAGGCTGCAGGCTGAGTTATACAGGGAACTCTGAGTATCACTCATGTATTATAAGGGATAATGTACCCCCTACTGTAAATGATAAGGATATTAGGAGTCACCGGTACCAATCTCTTCTACATTCAGACTGGACTTGGCACTTGTCTCGAAAAATCGGATGCCATGTTCCTTAGTGAGCTGGTGAAGGAGAAAAGAAAAGGATTTAGCAGGAGAGTTGCCCTTTAGGTAAGTCTGTTTGGCGGGTTATGAAAGTTTGAACATATTTCTGTGGTTTTTTCAGTTATTACAGTTTTGCTAATGAAGGTGAATTGCCCTTTAAGCTGTGAGTCTAACTTCTCCCAAGGGACCTGTTATCTTATATTGTTACAATTATTTATCTGCTTATCTCAAAATTGTTACAAAAGTATCTTATCTGCAGCAGTGGCTGATCTGGGCTATGCCAAAAGCCAATTAATTTAGAAACTTTGTTTCTTTTTCTGGCTGTTCAGTGCAGAGAAAATCGGGACTTTCCAGTACAAACAAGGGACTGCGGGTTGAGCTGTCAAAAGAGGGACTCTAAAAACGGGACAGTTGGGAGGTCTGAATTTTAAACAATGCAGCAAATTGTGCAGAACTGGAGGGGGTGTGGCACTCAGGGAATAAGGGGTTTATTACTCACCAGACCTGAAGTTTTATTTTCTTCCCCTCGATCTCAGTGGTTCTGATTTTAAAGTCAATACCTGGGGGGGGAATAAACATGTAAATCTCTCCGGCTGAGCAACGAAAAGAGAGGCCCCTGAGAAAGGGGTCTGGGGCCAAACTATAAAATCTGTCTGTAGAGCTGCCTGTAAAGAACAACAACCAATGGCAAAGAGACGTCAGATCGTAGAGTAGGGGGAAGTGACTGCCCATTGGCTGCTCATATAAGTGACCCTAGTGTGTGTGGGAGGGCCCTTAGAGTGTAAGCTCCTATGGTGCAGGGAGTGATAGGAATGATGTACTGCACTGCACAATATGTTGGTGCTATATAAATAAAGGATAATAATGAGAGTGGATCCCAGGCTGGGGGATTAGTTAGAGGTATATACATATATATATATTGGTTATTCAAGCGCAGGTATTTGTTGCGGTCGCATTTCACTGCTATAAATTCCCCCAGGCAGTGTAATGTGCAGTCTCCATTCAACCTCATCCGCCTGTTTCTTCTCTAATGACACTTTCATGGTGTCGTCTATAAACTTCATCCGAGGAAGGGCCAATAACAGCGCTGCTAGCGGGGCCCCGGGCATCGGGGAGTCTATTCCTCCAACCACAAGGGGAATCTCATATAAAGTACAGAGTGGCCAGCAGAGGATTCTGGGAGTGTTGCAGCATCTGAGAGTCAAGGTACATGCAGCCTCTACAGGGTTAAAGCTTGTCCCGCCCTATCTAACCCATAGCAACCAATCAGCAGTCAGAGCCTGTTTAGTACATAATGACTCTTATTTACTTCCTATTTCAGCAGGAACTGCACTAATCGCTTTCACTTACAAGGATGTCACCGGATTCCCTGCATGCTGCAACTCCCAGCACATCTGCGGAAGGATCATGGGAATTGTTGTCCAGCAGCAGCTTCAGGTTGTTGGCGCTCCAGTACATTTAGGTGGTATGTTGCAGTATGGCAGCTCCCACCCTAATGTTCCCCAACCCACTCACTGAATTATTTCCAAAGTTCTGCAGGAACCACTTGCTCTGCTCCCCCTGCTGGCCGACCCCTCATACTGCACTCACTCTATAGCTCATCCAATGGCAACGATTCTCCTTCTTCATATATTTCTCTTCTGTACAATTATATGAGTTTTCTCATAGACTGTACAGAGAGATCCCATAAAACTATGGTACATAGGTATTCCCTGTACTAAGCACAATTCAGCAGGAACAGTCCCCTAAGTTTGCTCATAGTCTGTACAGAGAGATCCCATAAAACTATGGCAGCATAGGTATTCCCTGTACTAAGCACAATTCAGCAGGAACAGTCCCCTAAGTTTGCTCATAGTCTGTACAGAGAGATCCCATAAAACTATGGCAGCATAGGTATTCCCTGTACTAAGCACAATTCAGCAGGAACAGTCCCTAAGTTTGCTCATAGTCTGTACAGAGAGATCCCATAAAACTATGGCAGCATAGGTATTCCCAGTACTAAGCACAATTCAGCAGGAACAGCCCCTAAGTTTGCTCATAGTCTGCACAGAGAGATCCCATAAAACTATGGCAGCATAGGTATTCCCTGTACTAAGCACAATTCAGCAGGAACAGTCCCTAAGTTTGCTCATAGTCTGTACAGAGAGATCCCATAAAACTATGGCAGCATAGGTATTCCCAGTACTAAGCACAATTCAGCAGGAACAGCCCCTAAGTTTGCTCATAGTCTGTACAGAGAGATCCCATAAAACTATGGCAGCATAGGTATTCCCTGTACTAAGCACAATTCAGCAGGAACAGTCCCCTAAGTTTACTCATAGTCTGTACAGAGAGATCCCATAAAACTATGGCAGCATAGGTATTCCCTGTACTAAGCACAATTCAGCAGGAACAGTCCCTAAGTTTGCTCATAGTCTGTACAGAGAGATCCCATAAAACTATGGCAGCATAGGTATTCCCAGTACTAAGCACAATTCAGCAGGAACAGCCCCTAAGTTTGCTCATAGTCTGCACAGAGAGATCCCATAAAACTATGGCAGCATAGGTATTCCCTGTACTAAGCACAATTCAGCAGGAACAGTCCCTAAGTTTGCTCATAGTCTGTACAGAGAGATCCCATAAAACTATGGCAGCATAGGTATTCCCAGTACTAAGCACAATTCAGCAGGAACAGCCCCTAAGTTTGCTCATAGTCTGTACAGAGAGATCCCATAAAACTATGGCAGCATAGGTATTCCCTGTACTAAGCACAATTCAGCAGGAACAGTCCCCTAAGTTTGCTCATAGTCTGTACAGAGAGATCCCATAAAACTATGGCAGCATAGGTATTCCCTGTACTAAGCACAATTCAGCAGGAACAGTCCCTAAGTTTGCTCATAGTCTGCACAGAGAGATCCCATAAAACTATGGCAGCATAGGTATTCCCCTGTACTAAGCACAATTCAGCAGGAACAGTCCCTAAGTTTGCTCATAGTCTGTACAGAGAGATCCCATAAAACTATGGCACATAGGTATTCCCCTGTACTAAGCACAATTCAGCAGGAACAGTCCCCTAAGTTTGCTCATAGTCTGTACAGAGAGATCCCATAAAACTATGGCAGCATAGGTATTCCCTGTACTAAGCACAATTCAGCAGGAACAGTCCCCTAAGTTTGCTCATAGTCTGTACAGAGAGATCCCATAAAACTATGGTACATAGGTATTCCCTGTACTAAGCACAATTCAGCAGGAACAGTCCCTAAGTTTGCTCATAGTCTGTACAGAGAGATCCCATAAAACTATGGTACATAGGTATTCCCTGTACTAAGCACAATTCAGCAGGAACAGCCCCTAAGTTTGCTCATAGTCTGTACAGAGAGATCCCATAAAACTATGGCAGCATAGATCCCATAAGTTGTGGCTGATTAATGAAATTCCCTGATGTGACTGAACCCGTCGGTTCTCACTGCTGCAGAATTGTACATACGAAAGTCTGAGGCTTTGGGGTGAGATGAGCAGAAGTCACATGGGGAACATAAAGTGATGTCACAATACAATGACTGTCACTGCTGCTCAGATAGAAGAATAAGGGGGAGTCTGAGAAGAAAGTGGGGTACAAAGGGGTCACTTACCTCTGTGGGGCCCCCGTCTGTATATTTTATATTAACTGCCCCCACTGTGGGGTCACAGGAAATAATCTTGTTCCTTTCTCTGAGGGACATGAAAATAAAGGGAATAAGGAAATATCTGGATCCTGCAGCCGTTACTTGTTTCTGATTGGTTGCTCAGTTAATTCTCATCCCATGTGCTTCCCTCCCGTGCGATTGGCTGAATATCTGCGTATGTGGTCACATGGCTCTCAGTCAGGGGAATTGACTGACAAATAAAATAGTAACACATATGGACTAACTATATGGCAGCTCCCTCTGTTACATTCATTGTACCCCATGGAGCAGGACTGTACCACTTTAAATCAGCAGCCTGGAATGTGGACTTTAAACCCCCGGGCTGATCCTATTGGCCAGCTGTCATTTCATCATTTCAAAAGACTATCCTATTGGCTGTCACATTTCTTTATATTCCATGTGCTTCTCACTTCCCAATACCAATACCAGTACCAATACCTACCGATAAATCAGACGTGTGCCGTGAGTCACATATGGAAACATTCTATCACTGGCACTTGTTTGTATCCAGCTCTGTATTTGAATGCTACACAGTTCAAGTGCACTAGAGTGTAAGCTCCTTGGGGCAAGGTTTCCAATACCACTAAAGTGTAAGCTCCTTGGGACAGGGTCTCCCATTTTACCACTAGAGTGTAAGCTCCTTGGGACAGACTATCCCATTATACCACTAAAGTGTAAGCTCCTTGGGGCAGTTTCCCATTATACCACTAGAGTGTAAGCTCCTTGGGGCAGAGTTTCCCATTATACTGTCAGGGCCCGAAGGCTCTGTTGTAGTGTGGACCAAGGAGGAGGCAATAACACCAAGTTCGCGGTACAAAAGGATTTATCAAGAGGATGGTAGTAAACAGGCAAATGGTCAAATACAGGCAGCAAGGATCAGAGTCGTAAAACAGGCAAGAAGTCGGTACACGGATAATCAGAAAGCAGTAAATCACACCCAGGAACTATGCAAGATAGACCTATAATTGGGCAATGAGGTAAAGGGCAGTCAGGAATAAATAGTCCAAAGTTGGCGCCAAAACTTGACGCGATGACGTCATGACGCCGGCGTCCTCACGTTAGCGTCCTGACGCCGGCGTCCATTCCGTCGCCGGCGACCAATCCGGGGGCGACTCGTTTCTGACGCAGTCACATTGCGACCAGGAAGAACCGCATGATGGAGCAGGAGGTCGCCATCTTGGACATCTCGTGGGGTAAGTTCACCATCTTCCATTACATATACCACTAGAGCAGGGTTCCCCAACCTTTTTCACCCGTGAGCAACATTCAGATGTAAAAATAATTGTGGAGCAACACAAGCATAAGTTCCTGGGGGTGCACTGCCAAAAAAGGGCTGTAATTGGCTATCGGTAGCCCCTGTGGACTGGCAGCCTACTTGAGGTTCTGTTTGGCAGTACAGCTGTTTTTTATACAACCAAAACTTGCCTCCAAGTCTGGAATTCAAAAATCAGCTCCGGCTTTGAGGCCACTGGGAGCAACATCCAAAGGGTTGGAGAGCAACATGTTGCTCGCGAGCTACTGGTTGGGGATCACTGCACTAGAGTGTAAGCTCCTTGGGACAGACTCTCCCATTATACCACTAGAGTGTAAGCTCCTTGGGGCAGGGTCTCCAACTATACAAATAGAGTGTAAGCTCCTTGGGGCAGGGTTTCCCCCTATACTAGAGTGCTAGCTCCTTGGGGCAGGGTTTTCCACCATACAGATAGAGTGCTAGCTCCTTGCTGAAGGTCTCCCACTATACAGAGTGCTAGCTCCTTGGGACAGGGGCGCACATCAAGTGACACTGGAAGAGCAGACAAGAGCCAGATAACAGGAGGCGGGTCTTAGTGAATGACGTCAGTGAGAGCTGATCACGTGGGTGAGACTTATAGAAAACATGGGGAATGTTGTATAACCCGCAATACACACAGTCACAGGGCACCAGCAAGAAACTACTCAGAGTTCATTCGTTGCCCCGTTATCCCATGTATCTCACATTCGGTTCCATATCTAGTATAGCTAAATTTTAAAACACTGAACAATGAAAATCTTCATAGTCATATTCGGTTCCATAGTCACTGTCCCTGGGAATTTCCCAGTGACCTTCCCAACATGGCGTCGCTCTCCTTCCGTGTCGTCACTTCTAGGCGGTCTCTGCGTTCTGCCTTATATACAGGGCTCAGCTTCCGGTCTCCCTCCTTTTCTGTAGCGACCGCATCCGGAGAACATGCCAGTGAGTGCGTGGTGCGCAGCGTGGGGCCCGGGAGGCCTCAATGTGACGGGGATGGGAGCCCGGGTCTCACGGGAGTCGGTTACGGGCGCATGAGTGTTGCTAGTGCCGCTTCCCAGGAGACCCGAGCGCTCACAGACAGCAGCGAAGTGCGGGGCCGGGCTGAGTAATGTGTCGCAGGAAGTAGTGAGGGGCTCGGGGAGGAGAGACGAGCGGCGCTGGTTATATCTGGGCCCCACGTGACTTCCCTATAGACAATAATGTGCTTATGGGACAATCATGTGATATCTCTGCTTATTATTTCTATTTATTCCTATTGCTCCGCCCACTGCTGGACCACTAACTCCTCCCCATGGAACTTCTGCTGGAATCTCAGGCTAATGGGGGGAAGCCCTAAGGTTTGGGGGGTATCAGTTTGGTTATTGGGGAGCCCTAAGGTTTGGGGGTTATCAGTTTGGTTATTGGGGAGCCCTAAGGATTGCGGGGTATCAGTTTGGTTATTGGGGAGCCCTAAGGTTTGGGGGGGTATCAGTTTGGTTATTGGGGAGCCCTAAGGATTGCGGGGTATCAGTTTGGTTATTGGGGAGCCCTAAGGATTGGGGGGTATCAGTTTGGTTATTGGGTAGCCCTAAGTTTTGGGGGTATCAGTTTGGTTACTGGGGAGCCCTAAGGCTTGGGGGGGTATCAGTTTGGTTATTAGGGGACCGAAGGGTTTGGGGGGGTATCAGTTTTATTGGGGGGGCCCTAAGGTTTGATGGGCTTGGGGGGGTTATCAGTTTGTTTATTGGGGGGCACGGGACTGATGATGCTCATGAGTGTGTGGGGTACAATGTAGTGATGTGGCTGCACTGCTGCTCCGTAATGTGACTCATGACACAATGTATATCCCCAATATTAATCCATGTGTCTCCCCCCCCCCCCCCCCAACAGCTCGCTAAGGATCTCCTGCACCCAACTCCCGAGGAGGAGAAGAGGAAACACAAGAAGAAGCGCCTGGTCCAGAGCCCAAACTCCTATTTCATGGATGTCAAATGCCCAGGTAAGTCTCTATTGTATCAGTGGGGTCGGTGACCCTGGCAACAAGGAATCAGTTATTGTTTATCTGACGTGGGCGTCTGTGTGTTACAGGTTGTTACAAGATCACCACAGTGTTCAGTCACGCGCAAACTGTCGTCCTGTGTGTCGGCTGCTCCACCGTCCTGTGTCAGCCCACGGGGGGCAAAGCTCGGCTCACAGAAGGTACAGACACGGCTACCTGCCCACTGGCTACTCACAACTTCATTACTGTTGTTAATTGGGCCCTGTGATTGGAATATAAAATGTTTCACAATAACTGCCATTAGACTCTGTCAGTTGTACTGTTTGTGCCCAAGAACGGCCAACAAGTGGCCAGTGAGAGTTTAAAGGCAAACTGTGCCACTGGCAATGCCCAAACACCACAATGGGAGGCTCAGCTGCTCCTCATGTTCAGAACTATAGCCATCCGGCCCCTTATATACGATTTATTCTTGGAGCCAGGGAATTGGATACTTTGTTTAAAGGGTTGCTTTACCTTTAATTTAACTTTTAGTATGTTACAGAATGGCTAATTCTAAGCAACTTTACAATTGGTCTTCATTTTTTCTTTTTTATAGTTTTTGAATTAATTGTCTTCTGACTCTTTTCAGCTTTCACATGGGGGGGGTCACTGACCCCATCTAAAAACAAATACTCTGTAAGGCTACAGATGTATTATTGTTGTTACTTTTTATTACTCTTCTTTCTATTCAGTCCCTTTCCTATTCATATTCCAGTCTCTTAAGATAATCCATGTATGGTTGCTAGGGGAATTTGGACCTTAGCAACCAGACTGCTAATACTGCAAACTGCAGGATAAATAATAATAAAAAATGAAACCGTCTCAGAATATCCCTCTCTACATCATACTGACGGTTTATTTGAAGGTGAACACCCCTTTTGGTATTTTAAGTTTATTAATCAGACTCTACTCTAAAACGATCTAATTGTAGGACAAGGCCTAAGGTTCACACTTGACATTTAGGGCAATAGATTTCAGTAGGGGGAGACCCTGAGAGTGACCCCCCTTTCTCTCATTGCAGGTTGTTCCTTCAGAAGAAAGCAACACTAATGTTCCTGGCTGGAGATACAATGGGGAGTAAGCTGTGAGTAAGGACTGGCCCATGGGAAGGATTATTACAGCGTGACTCCTATGTGGACCCTGTAGCCTCACCCCTGTCTCAATAAATTTTGGATACAAGTTACTTTCGGCTCGTACCTGTTATTTTAAGGGAGGTCAGTGGATCTGGATGGAATTAGGTCCCCCGTGTGCTGCTCTTTATCTCTACCTGTTGTGCTGCTATACCTCACTGACCAATGAAATATCAGTCTGGTGTCATGTGATGTCTGTTTCAGCTCCCGCCTCTTCGTAGGGTCCTCTTAGCTCATCACGAGGTTCCAGGAAATGTCTGGCCCCAAATCTTGTCTCTGTTTCTCTTCCGTTGGGTTTTCTGGGGAGGGAGTTCAGCAATGGCCTCAGGTTTCTCCTTCAAGTGTCTCTGCCTGGGGGTGGCTCAGTGTAGCAACCACTGCTGTAGGATTGGGTTATTTTGGCTGCAGCCTCTGAGGGGAGACAAGGAAGGAACAAGTGGAGCATGTTCTGCACAAAGTCTGAATGGGGGGGTAAAATTAAAGGGGAAACTAATGTGGGGACTTAGGTTTATTTTACTCGCTGCACTTTGAAATGGTTCAACTGGACTTTACTTCTCTGCTCTGAGTGAACAGTAGGGATGTGCTCAATCCAGGATTCTGCCAAATCCTTCTGCCCGGCCGAAACAAATCCTAATTTGCATATGCAAATTAGGGATGTGGAGGGAAATTGCGTGACTTTTTGTCACAAAACGAGGACGTAAAAGTTTTCCTCTTCCCACCCCTAATTTGGATATGCAAATTAGGATTCGGTTCTTTATTCTGCCTAATCTTTCACAAAGGATTCGGCCGAATCCAAAATAGTGGATTCAGTGTGTCCCTAGTGAAGTGAAGCTGCAGACTGCACTGGTTTCTTATACGCCCCCCATTCCTCCTGAGCTGAAGGACCATTTGCACACAAGGCTGGTGTATTTAGAAGTTTATTTAGAACTACTGTCTCACTATGGTGTCTGGGGGGGCCACACTCTGCTTCTCTATATTGAGTCTTTAGCACTGAAGCGAGGGCCTGTTGGATCTGGGCTCAACTATTGCTCTATATCAGGGGACCCCAACCTTTTTTTTACCCGTGAGCCACATTCAAATGGAAAAAGAGTTGGAGAGCAACACAAGAATGAAAAAGTTCCTGGGGTGAAAAATAAGGGCTGTGATTGGCTATTGATGGCCCCTATGTGGACTGGCAGCTACAGGAGACTCTACTTGACACTATACTTGGTTTTTATGCAATTAAAACTTGCCTCCAAGTCTGGAATTCAAAAATAAGCTCCGGGTTTGAGACCACTGAGAGCAACATCCAAGGGTTTGGGGAGCAACATGTTACTCACGAGCTACTGGTTGGGGATCACTGCTCTAGTGGTATAATGGGGTGCGCTACGCCATACTTTCATCTTAAAGGGGCAGAGGGTAAATCAGTTTTCCTATAGAATATCGGCCTCTTCCCAGACCAGCAAGTGCCCCCTGGTGTTAGACATGTTGTGGTCATATTAATGTGGTGGAATCCATGGATAAGGATATTGGTGGCCTCCATTATAGAGACACATGGGAAGGTCCTTATACTAATGGCTGACACGGGTCTGAGATTCTAATGGAAGTGGTCGGTTTGTGAGCATCTAGGGAAGCATCTGCCATCTTAGCTGTATTTCACTGTTCAGCGAAAACTGTCATTTCCCTACAACTATGGGTTTGCATGCAGCCAGGTCAGGGCAAGTTAAAAACTTTAGGCTAAATATTCTTACCCATTGCTTTGGGGCGAGTGAACCATGGCCTCCAGCACTTACCAAAAAGACTGTTCCTGAGAAGGCAGACCAGACTCAGTAGGAAGCGCTGTCCCAATTGATTGGCCAATTACCTCATAAGATGTCTTGGAGCAGATGAACTTAGTTTAGGAAGAAGGTCCCAGACAGTGGCCAGGGAACCATGTTCAATGTTTAGTCTCTTCAAGATCAGGGTCTCCCCAGTGCAGGAAGAGGGGCTAGTTTAGCAGACGAACTCTGTTACAACTGAGCATTGCTGGTGTAATATCAGGAGAATGTGGGTCACCATTGTCTTGCTGCAAAAAGCATGGCCTTCCCTGAAACAGACTGGGTCTTCTGGATGGTACCGTATGTTCTCCAAAACCCATAAATATTCTATATTAATGTGCCATGGCTGAACGGCCATATCATCATGGATGTGCTGCTCCCCATGCCATGTGCACTAATGCAGCGCTGTACCATCGAAGATGCTGCTGGTTTTGCGTTGTGCACGGATGACAATGGTCTTCTTTAGCCCAGAGGATGCGACGTCCATGATTTTCAAAAACAATTTCACATGTTCATCGGCCATCAAATCGTTTCAGTCCAGAGCTTTTGACCAGAGAAGGTGCTGGTGTTTCTGCATCATGTTTATAATTGGGTTCTTCTTTGCATGGTAGAGATATTAATTGCATTTGCAGCAACCAACTGGGTTCCCAGACAAATGTTTTTTGGGAAGTACTCCTGAGCCCATGCACTGAGTTCCACTACAGGTCGGTAGGGTCTGTTTTTAAGTCATGTAGGAGGCCTGAAGATCTTGGATGGCTTAGCCTTTTCCCTTGCGTTTGGAGAGTCTATGGAGTCTCTGACTCATCAAGAGATAACTAATGAACTAGGGGCTTGTTTTTGTACATTTTATGCATTCTGCACAGATGTAAGAGCAGGGTGTGACTCAAAGGAGGTGAAGGTTTGGAGTTATTGATAGTGTTGGCCAGTAGGGTTGGTGGAAGAACAAGTGAGTTTTTAGGAAAGAGAAGTAGAGGGGTGGAGAGATGGTGCAAGAAGCCAGAAGAGTGGATGTTCTGAGAGATGCAGTGCCCAACATGTGACTGTTTTCTCCAGGAAAGAGATGGAACTGTTAGACATCTCCATCTGTTGGATAGTGAGTCGTCATTTGGGCTGAACTCACAGATGATAACCCACTGCCCAACAGAGAGGTCAAGGGGGCATTAGTATGGGAAGTTGCAGAAGAACAGAAAGATCAGAAGAAAACATGGGAGAGATAAGACTGTGGGCTGGTTCCCACTAACTTCTGAGCATATAGTCCCTCTTATTTACGTAGGGCTGAATAATTCTTGCAATGGGTGATAAGCTGAATGGCTTAAAAAGGGCCAGAAACACAAAGGGGTAGTGAGGTCTCCTAGCTCTAAAGCTGGATCCACAACCGAAGCAGAATTACAGCAAATAGGGTACCAGGTATTTTGTTCAATTGTAAAGATAAATATAATATTAGATCAAGTTGCAACTGATAACTGGCCCATTTTGGGGATGAGGGTCTACAAACTATTGCGTTCTTGCAGACATTCATTCATCGTCTGCATTTTGACAGTCTCGGGGCCTTAGTGTCTCCCAACTTATCCGCTGATAGGAGGCAAAAGAGAAAGGTCAAGGATAAGGGGGAGGAGACAGCAGGGATACACCTTCAGAATGAGGGGGTGTTCTTCTGGCTGGCATCTGCATTGACTAGCACTTACAGGCCAAGTTCTCAAAGCATAACAGATCATCTTCCTCGGGTCTTCCACATGTGACCCATGAGAGCTCCGTGATCTTCTGGTTATCAAATGATGGAAGGAAACAGGTTGTCCACCTCTTGGTGACTGACGTGTCACCCTACAGCATTGGTGGTCAAGTCAACCTTGGAAGCTGAACCTTTGGTGAAGGCCCCCTTGGTAACAAGGTTAAGGGTTATTCAAAGACTTTCCTCTTAGCAACTCACCCATACTCTCTACAATATACAGATGAGCAAACAAGAAGTGATCCACAAAGCCTCCTCTTATTTGCCCTTCATGCTCCACATTCTACCTATATCTGAACCTCCAGAGTCACAACCTTAAAGCCTCCCTTAACCACATCACTACTATAGAGTGTAGCCAAGTTTCACACTCCAATGGCAATTTTACTGAATGTTTTCTGCTCTCTCTTTGAGGGGCATTTCAGATACTCCTTGGACAGAGCACATCTGTTGTTATTACAGGCTTTCTAAATCGGGTTCGTTTTTTTTGTAGTTCCACCTCTGTTACAAGATACTGCAAAAATGATCAAAGTAGATATACTTAAAGGACCAGTAACATCAAATTTTCTTTTACAAAAATTCGTTAGTAAACATCAAAAGATAAATACCAACACAAATTAAACTGTAAAGCCTTTATTAAAAAATAACTTACTGAAACTCCACTCCACTTTTTCTTCTTGAGAAAAGGCGAAAGGGCGACCATCCATCCTGCAGCAGTTGATTTCTCCTCCCTGGCTATCTCTCCTGGCCGCTCTGCTCTGCCGGCAAGATGGGGCAGCACTTCTAAGCGATACACAGACCTATGTATCCTCCAGCCGACGTCGCCATTGCCTGCCAGTTGCTCCACACCACTACACAGTATTGCTCCTCCGTCTCACCATGACGTTTTTTTTTCCTTGCAGCTTCTTGCCTTGCTTCTCAACAAGTTGCGCACACCCGTGTCAGTAGATGCTGAGCGCAATGCTGCGCAATGACTCTTGTCAATCATACCTGGCATATTTGCGTTTCGTTAGGGGTGGGGGATATTAATTCAGAGGCAAATTCGCAGAAGGTACAGAGGTAGAAATGTAGTGTTTGTACTGAAAGCGCAGTTTACAAAAAAGTTCCCACGGCACAACATAGCGCTCAATACAGTGCAGTTACACTAATGCGCTTTCATTTTCTTCCCGCACCCCCAGCCCCGCGCTGCCCCGCTGGAGCAGTGTAGGCAGCGTGGGGAGAAGGCAAATCTGGCAATTTGCAACAAGGACTTTTCACTTCTGCAACCTCTGCGGGCAGACGAGTAAATGTCAGGGCGGCAGGTGCAGGGCATGGCTGCAGTTCTCTCCTGGAGGCGGAGCCGGGCTTGGCGAGCAGCAAGGTAAGAAGCTGCAAGGTGCAGAGGAAAAAAAAAAAAAGTCAGGGTGAGACGGAGGAGCAATACTGTGTAGTGGTGTGGAGCAACTGGCAGGCAATGGCGACGTCGGCTGGAGGATACATGTCTGTATCGCTTAGAACTGCTGCCCCATCTTGCCGGCAGAGCGGCGGGGGGAGATAGCCAGGGAGGAGAAATCAACTGCTGCAGGATGGATGGTCGCCCTATCGCCTTTTCTCAAGAAGAACGGAAGTGGAGTTTCAGTAAGTTATTTTTTAATAAAGGCTTTACAGATTAAAAGTTTAAATTTGTGTTGGTGTTTATTTTTTGATGTTTACTAATGAATTTTTGTAAAAAATAATTTGATGTTACTGGTCCTTTAATGCATAGAAACACAACTGATTCGGTAAAGCACATACCTGCTGAGTGCCACAATTCCACAAATATAGAATTTTATGCAGATGTCTGACTTTTAGAGACTCAAAATCCAAAGCAGTACCTTTTAGACTGCAAGTTGACCCCAGAAAACCACATTTCTACACATTGTGACAGTCATAATTGGTCTTTCTGCCTTTGCTAAAGTTATCGGTTATGATATGAAATCACATCAAAGCTTGCACTTTACACCACCTTATCTTCCGCATGTCCTAAGAGATAGATACCCTTTCTGAACCCTGTGGTTCTAAGTATCTCAACAATGTAAAGACCCCCAAAATAAAGTGTGTTTGAATGTTAATGCTTTAGAGTGTAAGCTTTGTTGAGCTACTGGATCCTATTTCAGTAAGCAGCGGCATGTAACTGCCTACTAGTTATCTAACAAAATGCCCCAAACACTAAGCTGACCCCGGAAAACAATACAGATTTACAAAAAGAAACCATTCTGCAAATTTCAGGATTGTTAGTTTCGTGTGGAAATGAGACGGCCATCTTTAATTAACACTAGTCTTTAGTTTAGTTAATTCTATCTCCTATATTTTCTTAGCATCCTAAATATGAATGCCAGGGGTCTTCTGAATAAAGTGGTACTCAGCATTACAGAACCGAAATACAAAATATCGCACAGAATTCTGGGCAAAACCAACAATCGACCTAGCACAAGGGGTGCAAGTGACAGGGTCCATACACAATGGGAGATACTACTATATATAGAATATATGGAGATAAACTTAATTGTTCTACAAGGAAGGTCTGGGCACACAATAATCTTCACACTTCCGATGGATACAAACATCACTAGGTGTTCATGTTGGAGTATTTCCAGGGCTGGCCAATTATTCCCAATGGCGGGATTCTACCCCAACTGTCAGATCTCCCCCCCCTCCTTACTCAGCAGACAGGACACAAGAGCAGTCGTTTGAAAAGTGGCACATGAAATTTTTATTTGTTCTAACTGCACCAAAGCAGATCCCAGTAAGCCCCCCTCTCCCCCCAAACCAATACAGTAAGCAGAATGGACATGTATACAAGGAGGAAAGAAGGCGGCAGTGATACTCATCCCTTAGTAACTACATATCTACGCAGTCCCCTCCCAACATCATTTAGTGGAGCAGATAGAAGTCCAGCAGGCACTATACATGGACCCATAAGCCGATGACTCTAGAGAGACAAAGGCTCGTGTCGGCCAATGAACAGCCAGCTGAACTTCTAGCAACAGATGGAGGAGCCGGTGTGGAGTATTCCTGTTCTAGAGAAAGGTACAGGTAGATGTGGAGGAGGAGCCAGGGAAGTAACAGGGAAGACTTGGCACTATGGATAAAACGACATTAATAGGACACAATCCTCACACATGGCACCAGTAAGCACCATGAAGATGCCATAACAGCAGCACAATTTGGCCCATAAAAAGCAGACCTTGGATTGCTTCAGTCTGGGGACGGGGGCAGTACAAAAATCACACGCAAATTTATCATTTTCAAAGAGTTCACATGTTTGGTTTTTTTTTTCTTTTAGCAAAATGCCCAGGAGAGGGGCCAAGGCAGTGGGTTGTGTAGGCCGGTGGCAGAACTAGCAACAAAGACGACTGATCCCAGTCGGTGGAAGGTGGGTGGGTGAGGAGAGGAGGTGCGGAAGGAATGTGGTGGCAGCAGGAGGGATCGGGACTCCCCACCCCAATATCTACAAGCTGTTGAGTTGCTGCAGAGTGTCGTCCAACATCATCTGCATTTTGGCGTTCTCGTCCTTGGTGAGTCGCATCTTATCTGATAGGAGGCAAAAGAGAAAGGTCAAGGATGAAGGTGGCAGGAGGGAATGAGCAGGGTTACCCCTTGTGAATGAGCTTGGCTTCTATTGGCTGGCAGCCTGAGCGTCTGTGGCCAATCAGCAGGACTCACAGGATACGTTGCTAAAGCCAACAGACCCTCAACCAATCACCTTCCTAAGGAGAATAATGGGCTCATGGCTCAGGTACATGAAGGCCACAGACTGTTCATCACTAGGTTAGGAGCTTATTATTATTATTACCCTACAGACTCCTTTGCTATAAAGTCTACCTAACCAGCAGCTCAGACTCCCTTTCTGTAAACATAGCCAAGGAAGGGGCAACTTACATGCCTTTCATTGCAGAGAAGCAATAAGACCCCCTCAAAGCTCTAGCTGGGAATGAGACCAATGAAAGCTCTTAAAAATTGATGATGTCACTCAGGGTAATGAATACGAGCGCTGGGACTGGTTCAGCAAGTTTCCAGAAACAAATATGGCCCCTGCCCAGCTGGGAAGGGCCTAAAGCCCAGAGCCTGACTTGCCAAACAGCCAGTTCTTATAATGTAACTGTATAATTAATGTAACTGTATAATGGGGCTATGGATAGAAATGGCAGGTGAAGCCCTTTAATCAGCCTGGGGTAAGACAAGGGGAGGATGGATCAAGTCCCAACATACAAGGATCCCGGGCAGCAGGGAGTTGCCATATAGTGGGTGTCTGTGCACCTACTCACTACTCACAGCAATAACAACCGTAAGGATTTGGGGGATAAGTAGGTATCAGTTTAGCACATACTTTGGTCCCGGCAGATTGGTCCCTGGTGGTTGAGGTTTATTAACCCTTTAAGTGCCAGCAGAATTTCACATTTTGGTTACGCGAAATGCCAGCCGTTTTTAAGCATTTTGTGCTCTCTCACTTTAGGGGCATTTTCTGAGGGGAAACCTATAGTTTACCTAGGAAAACTATACATTGTTTTTTTCGGTAGAAACTGAGCTTTCTAAATCTGCCTGAGTTTTCATGTATTTCCACCTGTGCAAAAAAATTTATAGTGCTAAATAACAAAAAAAAATGAAAAATTACCATTTTTCATTGTATATCAATTTATACCAGAAAAATATTTCATTTTACAGATGAAAATCCAACTGATTTGGAAAGCCTTATGTCTCTCGAACGTGCCAATACCAGATATGTATAGTTTTAGGGAGATTTAGGATTTCTGTACAGCAAAAACTCCCGGCAGTATATTACTGAATTTTGAAAGCACTAAGGCAGAAAACGGCATGCTTTAGATTCCAAGGCAAAAAATCCTGAAACCATAGGTTTACCCCAGAAAACCATACATTTTTGAAAAGTACACATTCTGCCGATTACAAAATGGGTAACTATGTCTCTCTACTCCCAACTACCAAACAGAAAAGCTTGTCTGAACATAGCGGTTTTTCAAAATAAAATTCAAAATTTTGAAAAATCATTTCAAAGGTTTTATTTTGCTGCTCCGCATATCCCAAACTATATTACGTACCAAGAAAAAGCACCTGAAATATGATTGCCAGGGGTCCACTGAACAGTTTGATATCCATTATGCATAGGTTTACCAAAGTATCTGGCATTTAGAGACACAAATATGAAGTTAGCGCATCCAAATTGTTCAGGACTTTACTTCAGCTACTGAGAAATCAACACATTGACTGCATTTTTTGTGGGGTAAAAACACAGAAATATATGTTTACCCCCCAAACCCATATATTTTTGGAAAGAACACATTCTACAGAATCTAAAATGGGTACCCATGCCTTTCTGCTCCAAACTACTGAGTCGCAAGGCTTTCCCAAAATTGTCGGTTTTGGTGAAATATCTGAAAAATTGCCTCAAAACTTCAACTTCCCAGCACCATATCACCCATGTATCATTACGTACTAAGAAAAAGCACCCTAAATATGATTGCCAGGGTTCCTCTGAACATTTTGGTGGCCATTGTTCATAAGTTTACCAAAGTATCTGGCATTTAGAGGCCCCAAAATGAAGTTAGCGCATACAAACAGTCCCGTGAGTAACTTCATCTAATGAGAAATCAACACATTGACTGCATTTTTGTGGGGTAAAAACACAGAAATATATGTTTACCCCCCAAAACCCATATATTTTTGGAAAGTACACATTCTACAGAATCTAAAATGGGTACCCATGCCTTTCTGCTCCAAACTACTGAGTCGCAAGGCCTTCCCACAATTGTCGGTTTTGGTGAAATATCTGAAAATTGCCTCAAAGCTTCAACTTCTCAGCACCATATCACCCATGTATCATTACGTACTAAGAAAAAGCACCCTAAATATGATTGCCAGGGTTCCTCTGAACATTTTGGTGGCCATTGTTCATAAGTTTACCAAAGTATCTGGCATTTAGAGGCCCCAAAATGAAGTTAGCGCATACAACAGTCCCGTGGGTAACTTCAGCTAATGAAAAATCAACACATTGACTGCATTTTTGTGGGGTAAAAACACAGAAATATATGTTTACCCCCCAAAACCCATATATTTTTGGAAAGTTCACATTCTACAGAATCTAAAATGGGTACCCATGCCTTTCTGTTCCAAACTACTGAGTCGCAAGGCTTTCCCACAATTGTCGGTTTTGGTGAAATATCTGAAAATTGCCTCAAAGCTTCAACTTCTCAGCACCATATCACCCATGTATCGTTACGCACCAAGAAAAAACACCCTAAATATGATTGCCAGGGTTCCTCCAAACAGTTTGGTGGCCATTGTTCATAGGTTTACCAAAGTATCTGGCAGTTAGAGGCCTCAAAATGAAGTTAGCGCATACAAATAGTCCTGTGGGTAACTTCATCTAATGAAAAATCAACACATTGACTGCATTTTTGTGGGGTAAAAACACAAATATATGTTTACCCCCCAAACCCATATATTTTTGGAAAGTACACATTCTAACCGAATCTAAAATGGGTACCCATGCCTTTCTGCTCCAAACTACTGAGTCGCAAGGCTTTCCCACAATTGTCGGTTTTGGTGAAATATCTGAAAATTTCCTCAAAGCTTCAACTTCTCAGCACCATATCACCCATGTATCGTTACGCACCAAAAAAAAACACCCTAAATATGATTGCCAGGGGTCCTCCAAACAGTTTGGTGCCCACTGTGCATAGGTTTACCAAAGTATATGGCAGTTAGAGGCCCCAAAATGAAGTTAGCGCATACAAATAGTCCTGTGGGTAACTTCAGCTAATGAAAAATCAACACATTGACTGCATTTTTGTGGGGTAAAAACACAGAAATATATGTTTACCCCCCAAACCCATATATTTTTGGAAAGTACACATTCTACCGAATCTAAAATGGGTACCCATGCCTTTCTGCTCCAAACTACTGAGTCGCAAGGCTTTCCCACAATTGTCGGTTTTGGTGAAATATCTGAAAATTGCCTCAAAGCTTCAACTTCTCAGCACCATATCACCCATGTATCGTTACGCACCAAAAAAAAACACCCTAAATATGATTGCCAGGGGTCCTCCAAACAGTTTGGTGCCCACTGTGCATAGGTTTACCAAAGTATATGGCAGTTAGAGGCCCCAAAATGAAGTTAGCGCATACAAATAGTCCTGTGGGTAACTTCAGCTAATGAAAAATCAACACATTGACTGCATTTTTGTGGGGTAAAAACACAGAAATATATGTTTACCCCCCAAACCCATATATTTTTGGAAAGTACACATTCTACCGAATCTAAAATGGGTACCCATGCCTTTCTGCTCCAAACTACTGAGTCGCAAGGCTTTCCCACAATTGTCGGTTTTGGTGAAATATCTGAAAATTGCCTCAAAGCTTCAACTTCTCAGCACCATATCACCCACGTATCGTTACGCACCAAAAAAAAACACCCTAAATATGATTGCCAGGGGTCTTCCAAACAGTTTGGTGCCCACTGTGCATAGGTTTACCAAAGTATATGGCAGTTAGAGGCCCCAAAATGAAGTTAGCGCATACAAATAGTCCTGTGGGTAACTTCAGCTAATGAAAAATCAACACATTGACTGCATTTTTGTGGGGTAAAAACACAGAAATATATGTTTACCCCCCAAACCCATATATTTTTGGAAAGTACACATTATACAGAATCTAAAATGGGTACCCATGCCTTTCTGCCCCAAACTACTGAGTCGCAAGGCTTTGCCAAATTTGGCGGTTTTGGTAAAATATTCTGAAAATTGCCTCAAAGCTTCAACTTTCCAGCATCGTATTGTCCATGTATCATTACCAGCATAAAGCATCCTAAATATAAACATAGGGGTCTACTAAACAGTTTGATGCCCAATGTGCATAGATATACCAAACTATGTGGGGCACAGAGACCCCCAAATGACAATATGTATAGACATTTTCACGGCTGACGCGCTGGCTGCTGCAATATAACCACCCGGTGTGTGTATTATGCGACATTAGACCACCTAACAGTACAGAGACCCCAGAAAACCATATATTTTCAGAAAGTACACATTCTGACGAATCCAATATGGGTAAATATGTGTTCCTACTGCAAACTGTCAAACTGCAAAGCAATGCTGAACGTAACGGTTTTTATCAAATTTCTGAAAATCGTCACAAAGCTTGAATTTTACCCCATTATATGCCCCACATTTCGTAACTTATCAGCATAAAACATCCTGAATATGAACGCCAGGGGTCTACTGAACACTTTGATGCCCAATATGCATAGATATACCAAACTATGTGGCGCACAGAGACCCCCAAATGACAATAGTGTATACATTTTCACGGCTGACGCGCGCTGGCTGCTGCAATATAAGCACCCGGTGTGTCTAATATGCGACATTAGACCCCCCTAACAGTACAGAGACCCCAGAAAACCATATATTTTCGGAAAGTACACATTCTGACGAATCCAATATGGGTAAATATGTGTTCCTACTGCATACTGTCAAACTGCAAAGCAATGCTGAACGTAACGGTTTTTATCAAATTTCTGAAAATCGTCACAAAGCTTGAATTTTACCCCATTATATGCCCCACATTTCGTAACTTATTCAGCATAAAACATCCTGAATATGAACGCCAGGGGTCTACTAAACACTTTGATGCCCAATATGCATAGATATACCAAACTATGTGGCGCACAGAGACCCCCAAATGACAATAGTGTATACATTTTCACGGCTGATGCGCGCTGGCTGCTGCAATACAAGCACCTGGTGTGTGTAATATGCGACATTAGACCCCCCTAACAGTACAGAGACCCCAGAAAACCATATATTTTCAGAAAGTACACATTTTGACGAATCCAATATGGGTAAATATGTGTTCCTACTGCAAACTGTCAAACTGCAAAGCAATGCTGAACGTAACGGTTTTTATCAAATTTCTGAACATCGTCACAAAGCTTGAATTTTACCCCATTATATGCCCCACATTTCGTAACTTATCAGCATAAAACATCCTAAATATGAGCGCATGGGGTCTACTGAACACTTTGATGCCCAATATGCATAGATATACCAAACTATGTGGCGCACAGAGACCCCCAAATGACAATATGTATAGACATTTTCACGGCTGACGCGCTGGCTGCTGCAATATAACCACCCAGTGTGTGTATTATGCGACATTAGACCACCTAACAGCACAGAGACCCCAGAAAACCATATATTTTCAGAAAGTACACATTTTGACGAATCCAATATGGGTAAATAAGTGTTTCTACTGCAAACTGCCAAACTGCAAAGCAATGCTGAACATAACGGTTTTTATCAAATTTCTGAAAATCGTCACAAAGCTTGAATTCTACCCCATTATATGCCCCACATTTCGTAGCTTATCAGCATAAAACATCCTAAATATGAGCGCCAGGGGTCTACTGAACACTTTGATGCCCAATATGCATAGATATACCAAACTATGTTGCGCACAGAGACCCCCAAATGACAATATGTATAGACATTTTCACAGCTGACGCGCTGGCTGCTGCAATATAAGCACCTGGTGTGTGTATTATGCGACATTAGACCCCCCTAACAGTACAGAGACCCCAGAAAACCATATATTTTCAGAAAGTACACATTCTGACGAATCCAAAATGGGTAAATAAGTGTTTCTACAGCAAACTGCCAAACTGCAAAGCAATGCTGAACATAACGGTTTTTATCAAATTTCTGAAAATCGTCACAAAGCTTGAATTTTACCCCATTATGTGCCCCACATTTCGTAACGTATCAGCATAAAACATCCTAAATATGAATGACAGGGGTCTACTGAACACTTTGATGCCCAATATGCATAGATATACCAAACTATGTGGCGCACAGAGACCCCCAAATGGATATATAGTAGATAAAATTTACATAGGCAAAACAAAATAACACAGAACAGTGTGAAATGCAAATAAATCACCAAAAACTAATAAACCACAAAAATCAATGCTTTTTTTTTCACACTAGTGTAATCGGCCACCAGAATTACCGTTTGAATATTTTAGCTGGGCCAAATCGATTATACGGGCAGAAACAAGTGAACAACACAAATGCAGAGCTGAAAATGCAATAAAATGGCTAAAAATTCAATAAAATGGCTAAAAATGCACCAAAATACCCAAAATTGCAATATAACCACCAAAATAACATACAAAAGCTATTGCACAGTACGGTTAGCGAATACGCTATTCGGAACGGCAATAAAACATTTTTTTTAGCCCAAAAAGAGACGATGCGATAAGAAAAAAAAAAAAAAAAGCCACAAAGCCATATATGTACATATGCGTGTGCACAACGGGTAAATTGCATGTTATTTGCGCATGTGCGCGTGTGCAAGTGTACATGGGTGCTGTGAGTGTGTGTGACCCCCCCAATCCCCAAAAATCTATGTGTGAGTGTGTGTAAGTGTGAATGTAAGTGTATATTACTGTAATAAGTGTGTGTTGGTGTGTTTGTGTGTTTTTGTGTGTGTAAATGTTACACTTACCTGGGGTAGATGCTGCAGATCGATCAGAAAGGGTCCCACGCAGCAGATCTCCAGCTCCAACGATCATCAGCCATGTGGGGGCGGAGCTGGGCGGAAGTGCGGCGCAGGCAGCAGCAGGACGCATAGGAAACGCGTCCCTGCTGCTGCTTTGGGGCCCCTGGGCGATCGCGCCCCAGGGGCCACACGATCCCCTGCTCTGCTCGTTGTCTAGGGGCAGGGGATCGTGAAGGAGCGGAGCGAGCGGCTCTAACAGCCGCTCCTCCGCTCGCAAACCCGGAAGTGCTGCAGAACGTAGAATCTACGATCTGTGGCACTTTGGTCCTTTGATCCACAGAACGTAGATTCTACGTTCTGTGGCACTTAAAGGGTTAATGACACTGGCACCTCAGTTAAAGGGGTTGTTCACCTTCAAACATGTTGTTTTCAGATAGATCACCAGACATAAAGACTTTCACCAATTACTTGCGATTTTCTATGTGTGACCGTTTTTCTAATATTCAAGTGTAAAGTGTCATGTTTCACCTTCTAAAGCTGCTTTGGGAGGGGGGGTGGTCGCCGACCCTTTAACTGATCTGAATGGATACATTTTATTGATACATTTGTTTTGTTTGTCCCTGCTGAGCAGAATCCCTGAGTGACATTAAAGGCAACTGTTAGACTTGATACAATAGTTACACTTATATTCCCCATAGATCTGACTGAGAAATGGACCAACTAACTATCATCAAATACATTTATCATCAACCAAACGTATCAACTAAATTTAACAACTAAACGTATCAACTACATTTAACAACTAAACGTATCAACTAAATTTAACAACTAAACGTATGTATCAAACGTATGTATCAAACGTATGTATCAAACGTATGTATCAAACGTATGTATCAAACGTATGTATCAAACGTATGTGTCAACTAAATGTTGCAAAATTGTAACAGTTTAAAGTCTGTATTAAACTTAGATTTTGAAAAAAAATGGTAAAAAATAAATAATGGAAAGTGATTGAAAAAAGTCTTTATTTCTGGGGAACAATCTGAAAACAATTGAACTGAAAAAAGTGTTTGGAAGGTGAACATCCCCTTTAACATTGCTACAACTTGGGGTCAGAGCTGTGACTGGGCCATTGTAGCTCATTGAGACCCCGTGTTACTTTACCTTTAGTGGGTGTCCTGTGGAAAGAACCAATACCCCCAGCCTGGCACTGCTTCTGCTTCCCCATAGGATGCCCAGACCCTGCTCATGGGATACAGAGAGTAGTAGTTCAGCCCTAGGTCGTCCCGTTGGGAAAGGATCACACCAATGAGCTGATATAGTCTCCAACCAATGGGATTCTCCAGCCTAGACAATATCTATCAGACTGGCTGACTAATGGGCCAATAAGCCGTCTGTTTGGTTTGGAGAGGCCAATCGCTGCAGCTCGTAATGCATTACGGACTTCAGGTACCAGTAAGTCTATCCCTTGGGAAAAGGACTACTCCTTCAGCTCTATAGGAGGAGCTACTGTAGGAACAGAGCAGACAAGGTCATATCCCCATTCCTACTAATCCAACAGACAGGGCCAATCAGAGCTCACGATCCAGAACAAGCAAGGAAATCGCCCACAATGCATTTCAACATGGGATTTTATTAGGTATAGTCCAAGTATGAGATGATGGCGGGGGTACAAGCTCAGTCAGTAACATTATACAATACAGGGGCTGCCGTATTGGTCAGTAGAGCCCCCCCCCATGCTGGAACGGACACAATGTGGGAACAGCCGCGGTGTCTTAAAGAGCCGGGAGAGCCGAAGAGCAAGTCGCTATTGTATGAAAGAATGTTCTGGTATCATCAGACAAGATGCCACAACATGGCAGGACTCGGAAATTCATTTGCTGAGTGTCAGACAGTCGAAACCCACTGCTGAAATACTCTCACCCACCCAATATCTGAATAGAGACTGGGATAAAGGGTGACTGGTCACGACAGACTATGGAGTCCTATCTAGAATACTTGCCATAAAGCAAGACTGGGCTGCTGTGATTTAACCAGACAGGAAGTAAGATGTCATAAATAATATCAAAATATTTGTCTGCTACCCCCACCCAATTAGTACATTATACATCATATTCATGTGGGAGGGAACTTCTTACTTAAATGTCAATCAATGTGAAACAGCCCATTTACATTAAAGGGGCACAGTCTGGTCTTCCCCATACAGATAGGCTACCTGGTTAGTACATACAAGCACCCCCAGGGTTACGTTACTGTCCTTACGCAGAGGAGTAACGGTTTAAAGTGCAACAAAACAGACCACGTCTATATTTTAGTATTTTAACAAGCGGCCCCAGTCTTAGAGTCCAAGAGGGCTACTGGGCCAAGGTCGGTGTTGATGCCATATAATGATGGCGGCCATATTGACTTCCCCCAAACTGATAAACTAAAGTGACTTTCATGAAGATCAAAGGGAATAGAGAATCTTTTCTTGTTATGTATAGTCAACTGCCAGCTGGAGCCCGACAGTCACTAGTCATGCACCTTATTAATAGGAGGGTCGGAAAGGGTCGGCACACAGACAGAAGAGGAATCAAGCTGACAGACGGCACCACTTTCATTCCTTAGAGATACAACGAGAGGTAAGTCATGCGCTAAGGTACAGTTCCACAGCACAGGGAGCCCACCCAGAGTGAATACGGAGAGTGGGAGCTCAGTCACACAGGTCATGAAGGGTGACCTTCAGCTCACAAGAGAGAAGCCGGTTCTTCTCCATTTGGCAGTACAGTCGCTCTGCGGGAGGGAACGGGTCGGGCAGGGACAGGAGAGAGAGAAAAAGAAAGAGAGAGATCAGATGTTAATGGAAGAGAGAACTGACAGCTATGAACAAGAGGGAGAATGAAAGATGGCCGCCCTGGTGTTTCCTGTCCCCGAACAGAGGGAGATACAAACCCCCAATAAACCATTCCTGAACACTGAAAGCAATTGTAAGGCCGGGCAGCTTCCCAGTATCCGTAACAGATGGTTCTGACTCCATATACCAGTGACACAGTCATGACTCCACTACCCACAATGCCTTGCACCGTCCTGCATTTTTCTCGTTTATTCGGGTCTAATAATTACAAGACTTGCTGGACATTATAGGAAGTAGGGTCTTGGCTGCAGGAGAGACGATTATGGAAACTCTGAGTAGTGCATGAAGTCGGAACCAGCAGTGCAATGCATAAGGAAAGACGCTCAGGCTAGGGGGGGCAGGCAGTCTTGCTAACCGGAGACTAAAGATAAAGCTGCCGGAATCCCCTAATATCTACCTAATATGGAATAAAGGAAGAGCCACAAATAATTAGGTTCCCCTGGAAGTATGAAAACAAGTACAAACAAGGAAAGCACCGAATATACTATTTTGAATTTGGCCGAATCCGTTGAGAAAGATTCGGTGAATACAGAACAGAATCCTCATTTGCATATGCAAATTAGGGACAGGAAAGAAAAATACTGGAAAACATTGTCAAAAAGCAACATATTTTTATTTCAACCTGTAACTCGCATATGCAAATTCGGATTTGGATTTGTTTGAATCTGAATCCTGCTGAAAAGGGTAGAATCGTGGACTCGGTGCCTCCCTAACACAAATGCCCCATATTCACCCTAAACAACTGCACAGTTGAACTTGTAGGGTATACTCCCTAAATGTCCTCCCAACTGCTGCCCACCCCCACCTCAAGCCTCACAATAAGAGGATAGACTAGTGCTGGCCACATTACTTGTTTTATAATGGAAAACAGCAGTCGTGTCTTGCTTTATGGCAGTGATTGTAGATACAACACAAGGGACGGAGCAATCCTTGATCAGAAAGGCACATGAGCAACACTGCTGCCTGGAGAGTCCCATTGCTTTATGAATATATATGTTATTAATGACACACCACTGCCCCCCTATATGAACAGTTTGGGGGATTAAGGGCCTCCATGTTACGCAGATTCCCAGGAGTGGGCAAGAAATAAAAGGGTGCAACCGAACAGCAGTTATTGTCTGGACACCCCATAAGCATTGACTCCACACGACAGCTAGAGGGTGCAATGGGACCATCACTCCATAGTCCCTACAGTGCTCTATATTGCAGCATTGTTTAACCAAGAGCAATGAATTCATTTCCTTTTAAGGGATTCTGAAATGATTTTTATGATGTAGATTTTATTTCTAAATGACACTGTTTACACTGCAAATAATTGACTGTACAATATAAAATGTCATTCCTGAAGCAGCAAGTGTATTTAGTTGTAATATTGGTGTGTAGGTGCATCTCAGGTCATTTTGCCTGGTCATGTGATTTCAGAAAGAGCCAGCACTTTAGGATGGAACTGCTTTCTGGCAGCCTGTTGTTTCTCCTACTCAATGGAACTGAATGTGTCTCGGTGGGACCTGGATTTTACTATTGAGTGCTGTTCTTAGATCTACCAGGCAGCTGTTATCTTGTGTAAATGAGGCTATACAGGGGCAGATTAAAGCTGCAGATATCAGCCCGTTAAACTGATTCGGCAGCTTATCTGCCCATGTGTGGGCTCCCGATGGGGTCCCCCGATCGAAAAATCGGCCAGATATTGATTGGGTAAGTTTGATTTATTTTTTTTGTTCGATCCAGGACCACATCGGCTAGTGGATGTGGTCCTGCGACCCGTCGGCACCCATTCGCAGCCTAGTAATCCAAACATTGTAATAACCCGATATCGCCCTGCCGTTAGTCAGCATATCGGGTTAAGATCCGCCAATCGAGCAGATCTAATAGTGTACGGCCACCTTTAGGCAGCTGGGAAACTGACAATATGTCTAGCCCCATGTCAGGTTTCAAAATTAAAGATAAAAAAAAATCTGCTCTTTTGAGAAATGAATTGTTTTCGAAAAAAACATTTCCCCCATGACAGTATCCCTTTAATTATAGGCTTCATTATAGAGAGAATGTGAGAGCGTGCAAGAGAGAGCGAGTGAGCGCGCGCAAGAGAGAGAGAACGAGTGAGTGAGCGCGCAAGAGAGAGAGAACGAGTGAGTGAGCGCGCAAGAGAGAGCGAGCAAGAGAGCACGCAAGAGAGCGCGAGCGCGCAAGAGAGAGAGTACACGAGAGTGTGAGAGAGCGCAAGAGAGAGAGAGAGCACACAAGAAATAGAGAATGTGAGAACACGCGAGAGTGTGATAGCGCGCACAAGAGAGTGTGAGAGTTCGCGCGCGAGAGTGTGAGAAAGTGCGCGAGAGAGAGAGAGAGAATTCTGCTGGAGCAGCTCTATCAACTGATTTTTGAAAAAAAAAACAAAAAAAAAAAAACCATTCAGTATTCCTTTAATTACAGGCTTCATTATACCATTAGAAGTGACTTTATCATGATGCTGGAAACAATAAGGTGCAGTAAGGTGGTGACAGACAGGTAGGAGTGGGGTCCAATCACTTCAGTGTCTGTAGATAAGTGGAACAAGTATGGGCACATTGGCCCGGCGTGACATTTGGGTGCTAAAGACGCGTGACAGCCAATAAAACGAGTGGATCACTAGCGCACAATGAGATGCAAGAACATAAGAGGCCTGTGTGCAGGAGCGGAGGAATGTGCCAGTGAGAAGGAATGAGGCCAATCAAGTTACAAGCCGACACCTACAGCCAATTGCACTGCTGGGACCTGCTGCAGTCACACGAGCCCCAGGGGAACAGAAATGTCTCCTAAATCTATTATCACTCTAGTAAAAGCTTCTCTCTGGCCACCCAATGTCTGGGAACCTCGGTTATAAATCTGACCAAAGGGTTCAATGATATTGGCAGCAAAAGAGGTAATAGTTCCCCTTTAACAGGCTCGGGGAGCAGCAGCAGGCACCAATCAGCATGCTCAAGCGCTACAATAATCCACAATAAATAGAATTACACACCATTTGTGTCTGACGATTAGATCTCTTTCCATTGTAAGCGGGAATAGGATCTCCTATCAACCCCTCCAAAGTCACACTTTACACTAATGATACAAAACACACACAGTCACATTTCTGTCCTTTTGTTTCTCAGTGAGAATATGCACAACCCCTGCCGTGTTCATACAGCATATTGAGAGAGAGGGGGGGGAGAGAGAGTGTGTGAGAGAGAGGGAGAGAGTGTGAGAGAGAGGGAGAGAGAGTGTGAGGGAGAGAGTGTGAGAGTGTGAGAGAGAGAGAGGGACAGAGTGTGTGAGAGAGAGAGAGGGACAGAGTGTGTGAGAGAGAGAGAGGGAGAGAGTGTGAGAGGGACAGAGTGTGTGAGAGAGAGAGAGAGAGAGAGAGGGAGTGTGAGAGAGGGAGGGAGAGAGAGAGAGGGAGGGAGAGAGTGTGAGAGAGAGGGAGAGAGGGAGGGAGAGAGTGTGAGAGAGAGGGAGAGAGTGTGAGAGAGAGAGGGGGACAGAGTGTGTGAGAGAGAGAGAGAGAGAGAGAGAGAGAGAGAGAGAGAGAGAGAGAGAGGGAGGGAGAGAGTGTGAGAGAGAGAGGGAGAGAGTGTGAGAGAGAGGGACAGAGTGTGTGTGTGAGAGAGAGAGAGGGAGTGTGAGAGAGGGAGAGTGTGTGAGAGAGAGAGAGGGTGTGAGAGAGAGAGGGAGAGTGTGTGAGAGAGAGAGAGAGAGAGAGAGAGAGAGGGAGAGAGTGTGAGAGAGAGGGACAGAGTGTGTGAGAGAGAGAGAGAGAGAGAGAGAGGGAGTGTGAGAGAGAGAGGGTGTGAGAGAGAGGGAGTGTGAGAGAGAGAGAGAGGGTGTGAGAGAGAGGGAGAGTGTGTGTGAGAGAGAGAGGGAGAGTGTGTGAGAGAGAGGGAGAGAGTGTGAGAGAGAGGGACAGAGTGTGTGAGAGAGAGAGAGAGAGGGAGAGAGTGTGAGAGAGAGGGACAGAGTGTGTGAGAGAGAGAGAGAGAGGGACAGAGTGTGTGAGAGAGAGAGAGAGAGGGAGTGTGAGAGAGAGGGTGTGAGAGAGAGGGAGTGTGAGAGAGAGGGAGAGAGTGTGAGAGAGAGGGAGAGGGAGTGAGAGAGAGTGTGAGAGAGAGAGAGTGTGAGAGAGAGAGTGTGAGAGGGAGAGAGTGTGAGAGGGAGAGAGTGTGAGAGGGAGAGAGTGTGAGAGAGAGGGAGTGAGTGAGAGAGAGGGAGTGTGAGAGAGTGTGTGAGAGAGTGAGAGAGAGGGAGTGTGAGAGAGAGAGAGTGAGAGTGAGAGAGAGGGAGTGTGAGAGAGGGGGAGAGAGAGTGTGTGAGAGAGAGGGAGTGTGAGAGAGAGCGCGAGAGAGAAGAGACCGGCAGAGGACGGAGCAGTTCAGGAGAATCCCTGGGTTCATCTGTGTGAGACAGAATGAGAGAAAAGTTGTGAGAATAAAAGCATGGGGGGGTGCAGAGTTATTAGTTGGAGGTGTATCTGCTCTTATGTGGCTTTTCCCACCTGATTTGGTGCCCTGAAACACATTGGGGAGAATTCACAAAAGTGCTGATATTGAGACAAACTAAAAGTGGAGATAAAAGTGTCAGATTTCCCACCAAATTCACAAACCTCTTTCTACTCTTTTGTGAATTTTTCTTTTAAACAGTTTTCAGATTTTGTCTATTGCACAACATTTTTTCTGAATTTGTCTTTAGCTCTAACTAACCTTTCAGTCAGTCAAATTGGAATTTTTGGGGGAGGGGGTTTATTTTACCCAGGAAAATTCTACATCATTTATTTTCAGGATAACCCGGGCTTTCTAAGTCTGCCCAAACTTGTGTAATTCCACTTGTGTAACAAGATATAAGGGACTAAATACAAGAAATGCTATTTTGCATAATATAGGGATTTGTATCAGAAATAGGTTTTATTATCTTAGCTCAAGTGTCTAATTGCTGCTTAAACTATAAAATTGCCTGGGAGGCTTTACTTCTCCTTTAGATAATATATTCTCTCTAATTGCTAATATTGCCTCGTTCATTACTAGTAAAATAACACAAGTGCGAGTTATAAACTTTTTACATATCAAATTGTATAAAATACACATATTTGTATGTAATCAGTGTTTTACTTGTTTTGTTAACGAAGATTTTCCACCTATAGGGTTAGACACAAACTTGTGCCCTGACTATAAAATGCTGATCCCTATTAAAATGAGAATAATTCCCCAATGGGGCACCTACAAGAGGGGTGAAATCAGATTGGCTGAACCAAAGCAGAGCAGATTATATTAGAATTACTCTGACGCACAGGGGAAGAATTACTCCATTTTTAAAATGTCAGGAGAAAATGTTGTTTAAGGGTTGGGGCAGATTTGGGGAGATTTAGTTGCCTGGCGACTAATCACCTCTGCTGTGGGGCGACAATCTCCCCGAACTGCCTTCTGTCTGCTTGAATGAATGAAGGCAGTTCGGGAAGATTGTCGCCCCACAGAAGAGGTGATTAGTCACCAGGCAACTAAATTAGGGATGCAGCGAATCCAGGATTTGGTTCGCGATTCAGCCTTTTTCAGCAGGATTCGGCCGAATCCGTCTGCCCAGCCGAACCCTAATTTGCATATGCAAATTAGGGACGGGGAGGGAAACCGCGTGACCCTTTGTTAGAAAACAAGGAAGTAAAAAATGTTTTCCCCTTCCCATCCCATTCGGTATTTGGCCAAATCTTTCGCAAAGGATTCGGCCGAATCCAAAATAGTGGATTCTGTGCATCCCTAAACTAAATCTCCTCGAATCTGCCGTCTGCATCAACCCTAAAATGTCATTTATGTTCCATTTTTATGTCGTTTGAAAGACAAATTCATAAAAGTGTCTGTAAACTAGGGATGCACTGAATCCACGATTTTGGATTCGGCCAAACCCCCGAATCCTTCTTGAAAGATTTGGCTGAATACTGAACTGAATCCTAATTTGCAAATGCAAATTAGGGGTGGGAAAGGGAAAACATTTTTTACTTCCTTGTTGTGTGACAAAAAGTTAAGAGATTGCCCTCCCTGCCCCTAATTTGCATATGCAAATTAGGATTTGGATACGGTTCGGCCGGCCAGAAAGATTTGGCCGAATCCTGCTGAAAAAGGCCGAATCAAAAATTCAGTGCATCCCTACTGTACACTCTTTCTTTCACTAAAATAAGGAAAGTGGCAGTTGAGTGGGAACTTAGGCGGATTTCTGTTTGTGAATATGGAGAAAGTATTTTACTCCAGTTTAGCACCACTTTTACTCCAAAAATGAACTCTCTCCACTTTTGTGAATTCCCCCCAGTGTGTTACCCAGAGAATCTGCAGCCACTACAGGACTCCCATCCCCCCCAGGGGCCAAGCAATGAGAAGCAGCCATGTCTTAGTCCAAAGTCCCCACCCCACTAAGCGGAGTCCCTGGGAAGTCACAACAAGCAGTCCCAGCACTCGGGGGGTTAGTAAGAAGCCAAAACAGCCCCCAGTGGGTATTTACATGGAGGTCATATCATTGAGGGCGTGGTCGAGCTCCTCGCTGATAGCTTTGTACTTGAGCTTCTGAGAGTACTGCTCGTCTGATGGAGAGGAACAAGGTCACAAGAGAGAGAGAGGTTTAGAGAAGGGAGGTACAGGCTGAGCCCCCCAAATCAGCAGCACTCACGTAATGTCCTGGAATCCACAAACATTCACAGCAGAGGAGCTTTCATTTTCCTCAGGCTATAGCAGCGTTAAATAGTTTACTGAACAGAATCCTCACATTTTTCACAACGCCCCCCCCCCCACCATTTCTCCAACAAGAAAGATCTTGTTTATGTGGCAACACAAGCCCTGCACTTGATTAGAGCGCTGTTTGACATAAAGGGGAAGTAAACCACATACCCATAGAATGGAATCTAAGCAATCTGATATAATATGACAGGAAGGACATAGTGTGGCCTCAGCTTTTATTTCCCTTCGGCAGCCTCACAGCTCCAGCCTTTTATTGGCACATGCATTAAATAAGCTTTTCTTTTTGCCTTTCCAGGGGCAAAGGAAAAGCAGAAAAATGTTTTATTGGAAGAGGAGCACAAAGCTGCCTTGTGTGAGACCCACTAGAGAGCAGAGCCCGGGGGGGTTCACAGCAAATAAAATAGTAAAATTTAATTTTCATGCTTTATAGCGAGCCAAATTATGATCAAGCTCTAATTGTTCAATTCTCTCCCAGTGATAACTGACCCCCAAAGACTTTGCTGCCAGGTCCTTCGTATCCTGTCAAACAAAGAAAGAAATCCTTCCGCCATTTGGGACACAAAGCCCCAGCATTTAATAATCCCAACCCCCCTACGCTACAATAAGGATCATGGCATTTGTTGTCTTCCTGAAATACTACCTTGTGTTTAAAGGAACGGTTCAGTATAAAAATAAAAACTGGGTAAATAAATAGGCTGCGCGAAGTAAAAAATGTATCTAATAGTTAGACAAAAATGTAATGTATAAAGGCTGGAGTGAGTGGATGTGTAACATAATAGCCAGAACACTACTTCCTGCTTTTCAGCTCTCTTGCTTTCCATTGATTGGTTACTGCCTGGTAACCAATCAGTGGAAATCAAGACTGTCATAACTATTTGCTTTTTGAATCTGAGCTGAATGCTGAGGATCAATTACAAACTCACTAATCAGTTATGTCCAATGTGGCCCCCTTATAGTCACTGACTAACTCAGAGTTAGAGAGCTGAAAAGCAGGAAGTAGTGTTCTGGCTATTATGTTACACATCCACTCACTCCAGCCTTTATATATTACATTTTTGCCTAACTATTAGATACAATTTTTATTTTGCACAGCCTATTTATTTACCCAGTTTTTATACTGACCTTTTCCTTTAAATGTTGGCTGCAGCACTGCAAATGATACTTTCCCATTCATACAGCAGTCTTCTTGGTGGGATACTGAGAGTTGCAGTTTACCTTTAGAGGCTGCCCATAACTGCTGTAAGCACTTTAAAGGGGTTGTTCACCTTTAAATAAACTTTATGAAGTAGAGGGTGATATTCTGAGACAATTTGCAATTGGTTTTCATTTTTTATCATCATTTGTGGGTTATTTAGCTTTTTATTCAGCAGCTCTCCAGTTTGCTAGGGTCCAAATTACCCTAGCAACCATGCATCAACATGAATTAATGAATGGAATATGAATAGGAGAGGCCTGAAGAGAAAGAGGAGTAATAAAAAGTAGCAATAACAATACATTTGTAGCCTTACAGAGCATTTGTTTTCAGATGGGGTCTGTGATCCCAATTTTAAAACTGGAAAGAGTCAGAAGAGGCAAATAATTTAAAAACTATAAAAAATAAAGGCCAATTGAAAAGTTGTTTAGAATTGGCTATTCTTTAAAATACTAAAAGTTAACCTAAGGGTGAACTACACGTTTAAGGGTGGCAGGCAGTGTATATAAGGTGTATGGAATAAATGGTTTTAGAAATGCATAAAGAAGCAATGATATGAACATGAAATTACCTTCCAAATCATCAATGGTCTTCTCAAGTTTGGCCACAGACCTCTCAGCAAACTCTGCTCTGGTCTCAGCCTATGGAGAGAGAGAGAGAAACACAATGGATATCGGCTGACAGGTCGGCAGTTAGCTGGTCAGGATAAAGGGGCTAAATAGCTGCTAGCAAAATGCCAGAGGCTGAAGGCTTACCTCTTTAAGCTTGTCTGACAGAATCTTTATTTCCTCCTCATATTTATCTTCTTTTTTGGAATACTGCAAAAGAAGCAAATATATGAATGTGTTTTACTTAGAGACAGACTCTCTGGTATCAGTTAACTAGAACTGCGGGAAACAGAAGATAAAACTAACAGTGATCATGAGCCCACAGTGATGCAAAACTATTCGGCTTCTTGTTTTATAAACAAACTTTATGTTTATACCCAAGATTGCTCTGGGGAGATTGTATGCTCATACAACAGAGGAAACAGTTGAGGGAATTCATAGCACATTCACCCCTTTCCCTCCCACCCCAACACAAGGAATTAAAAGGAGAATACATAGAGAGGAGCAAACTGAGCATGCTCAAGCCCTAGCCCTGGAGGTTTAAGCTGAAAACAGGAAGTCTGATACAGAAGCCCATGAGTACACAATAGAAGGAAAGAAATGGACTCAGAGCAGCATTACTTTGAGGGTTTACTGGTGTATTTATATAGACCTTTCTGATAACGCTTACTTACTTTTAGCCTTTCCTTCTACTGCAATATGACGGCTAGAAAGAGCTGGTGGCTGGACAGTTTGAGCACAATGGCTATATTCGTTATATTTATGTCACAATAGTTCCTCCACACAAGCACAAAGGGTAAAATAAAAATGAAGGCACAGGGGCCCTAAGAAAAGCCACATTTGGTTCTAGAAGACCAATATATTGGGAGTTAACTTGGTATCCCGGGTGTTGCTCAGGATACTCAGAGCAAGCACACCATGTAAACAAAGCCCAGTAACATGCAAAGAGGACAAGAGCCCATAATGCACTGCAAGGCCCTTACCTTCTCAGCCTGAGCCTCTAAGGACTTCAGGTTGTTGGTCACATTTTTCAGCTCCTCCTCCAGCTCGGCACATTTGCTGAGGATGGGCGGAAGCCGAGGTAGAGGATGAGCGAGCGACAGAGAAAGAGAAGGAAAAAAAGCAGGAGGAGATGAGACTGGCTAACTCTGAACAAGGTACAGGAACATGGAGGGGTTTCCCAGAGGCCTTCTCAGCCTGTGTCACTTGGAGCATTAGTCTGGATATGGGGGAGGCAGAAGCTGCACATTAAAGGGATTCTGTCATGATTTTTAATGTGTAGTTTTAAATGACAGTTTACAAACAATTCACTGTACAATATAAACGGTCATATCTGAAGCTGCAAGTGTATTTAGTTGTAATATTGGTGTGTAGGTGCATCTCAGGTCATTTTGCCTGGTCATGTGCTTTCAGAAAGAGCCAGCACTTTAGGAAGGAACTGCTTTCTGGCAGGCTGTTGTTTCTCCTACTCAATGTAACTGAATGTGTCTCACTGGGACCTGGAGTGCTGTTCTTAGATCTACCAGGCAGCTGTTATCTTGTGTTAGGGAGCTGCAATCTGGTTACCTTCCCATTGTTCTGTTGTTAGGCTGCTGGGGGGAAAGGGAGGGGGGTGATATCACTTCAACTTGCAGTAAAGCAGTAAAGCAGTAAAGAGTGATTGAAGTTTATCAGAGCACAAGTCACATGACTGGGGGCAGCTGGGAAACTGTCTAGCCCTATGTCAGATTTCAAAATTAAATATAAAAAAAAAAAAAAAATCTGTTTGCTCTTTTGAGAAACAGATTTCAGTGCAGAATTCTGCTGGAGCAGCACTATTAACTGATGCGTTTTGAAAGAAACATTTTCACATGACAGTATCCCTTTAATTACAGAGTGGATTCCGTTTGGCTTTAGCACAATCCAGTTATTCAGGATTAGAGGAATGACTTTTCTGGGTAAAGTGACAGTAGTTTTTCTTATAATTCAGTCTGAAGAGAGCAGCTCAGGAAGCCGCCATGCAGAGTCGAAATTTTATCAGCTCTCTCAGCTGTGAGGTTGGAACTAAATGGGCAATTCAGGAAGCTGCTGTTTGGATTGCAGATGTGTGTTACTGGTGATTGGATGACACTTTGGGAGGCTGAGGGAGAGATCACAGCTGTGCAGCCATCTGGGACTTAAGTGTGGATGGAGATAGAGAGGGAGCAGCCAGGAGGAGACAGCAGGATATCCGGGGAGGGAAACAGTGAATACCTTTTCCTCTGTGGCATTCAAACACTTGAGGCCGTGGTCCAACTGGCGGATCTGCTCCTCCAGGTCTCGGCATCGGCTGAGTTAGTGGTCACAGAGAGGTCACACGGGAAGGCAGAGGAAAGGGAGTTTTGGGATTCGGAGGGAAAGGCCAGCAACACAATACAAAAGAAGCCGGGATGAACATGAGAGGAAGGAAGGGCAAAAACAAAAATCAAAAATTCATCTCATGCAAGTGATAATGTCATGTAAACAAGGCCTGAAATAGTAGAAGTGCCCATTCAAACCCCTACACCCCCTGTAACTAAGTCTATCTCATGTGATCTATAGGGTCTTATTTAATACTGTATTCCCTACAGGCACTCACCCATAGGGTAATGTATGTATTCAGAGGCCACGCTTTATTGCAGGCTGTTAAGTAGTGAGCACAAGTTTCCCTTTTGCTACTGTATTCCCAGCAACCTAACATGAAACTATGTAATATAACTTTATTTCCTACTCAGTGAAACTGGGGAAGCAATGGTCTGCCTCCCTCACAAGTATTTGCACAAAGAAATAAAGTGAAGTGTGTGCATTAGAAAACTTCTTTACATCCCAAAGAGATTGAGATGCTGCACAAGCCTGTGCTCAGTCATATGAAAGGAAGAGGAAGATTGTGGTAGGTCAGTATTTGTGCAAGACCCATATTATTGCCCCATCTCTAGTATGTAAGCTACTGCCTGCTATACTATATATTTGTGCGCACGCGAGTGCTGTGCGCGTGGGCGAGCGAGTGCTGTGTGCGTGGGCGAGCGAGTGCTGTGCATGAGTGCGTGCGCCTGTGGTACTCATTTAGATACAAGTAGAAATCCGTCTGCTTGCTTTTAGAGTCCCCAACTTTCAGGTCTTGTGTAGCGCACACACTCACACACATACACGGGGTACACAGTCACAAGGGGAAGCACAGATACTCACGACTCAGCCAGTTCAGCCCTCTCTTCTGTACGTTCGAGGTCCCCCTCGATAACGACCAGCTTCCGGGCAACCTGGCAGGGGAACAAGTTGGCACATTGGTAACAAAATGACAACTACAAGTGTATGTTGGCAGTCATGTGTATGTATCTGACTTTTTAATGACAAGAATGAATAGAATTTATATATAAAATAACATTTCCACCAATCAATAGAAAACTGGCTTTTCATCCCAGTGCAGCTACAGTATATATCTATATTACAGTGACAGTGCAGAGCAAGTGGAAGAGATTACTGTACAATCACATGACAGGCGCAGCCCAGAGACACAACAGGACAGACATGTCAGGTTAATTAATGGCTCTCGCAGGATTCCCTGATCCCTCACCTCCTCATATTTCCGGTCTGCTTCTTCTGCTATATGTTTAGCTTCTTTCAGTTGGATTTCCTGCAGCTCCATCTTCTCCTCATCTTTCAGGGCTCTGTTTTCGATCACCTTCATCCCCCTGTGAAACAGAAAATGAGCTTCACTAAATAAACGCTTTTATGGATGTGCATCATAATGGGACAACATCACTAAAAGTAGACCTTGCATTGTTAAAGGGGTTGTTCACTTTGGAGGTAACTGTTAGTATGTTGTGGAGAGTGATATTCTGAGACAATTTGCAATTGGTTTTTATTTTTTTATGTTTTTTTGCATTATTTAGCTTTTTATTCAGCAGCTCTCCAGTTTGCAATTTCAGCACTCGTTGCTAGGGTCCAAAATCCCCTAGCAACCATGCACTCATTTGAACAAGAGACTGGAATATGTATAGGAGAGGTCTGAATACAAAGAGGAGTAATAAAAAGTAGTAATAACAATACATTTGTAGCCTTACAGAGCATTTGTAGTAAATGGGGTCAGTGAAAGTTGGAAAGAGTCCGAAGAAGGCAGCAAATAATTAAAAAAAACATAAAAAATAAATAATGAAAACCTATTAAAAGGTAACTTATAATTAGCCATTAGACAACATACTTACCCCTTTGAAACACCCTTTTAAAGTATGGGCACTCCTGCTCTAAATTGATACATTTAGTTGATAAATTTGTTATCTTTGTCCCTGCTGAGCAGAATCCCTGCATTTCATTACAGGCAGCTGTTAGAATTGATACAATAATTGCTAATACTCCTGAGATGCTGCTATAAATAAATTATCAACCAAATGTTGCAAAATTGTAACCGTTTAAACTCTGCACCTGAATTACTGAGATGTCAGACTGAAAAATCAGAGACGCGAACGTTCAACTTTACCCTTAGATTTTGGAAAAAAACGGTAAAAAATAAAAGATGGAGTAATTGAAAAAAGTATTTTTTACTTGTGAACAATCTGAAAACAAATGAACTGAAAAAAAGTGTTTGGAAGGTGAACATCCCCTTTAAGGCTGCATGAGTATGTGGCCAGCAGAATTAGTTTGTAGTCACACCCAGGCAGAAGCACTTATGAAATGTTCTATGTTAGCCTGGGGAACAGGGTATGGACTCAAGTCTAGTGTTGATGTTGAGCTTGTAGCAAAAAAAGTACAGAGTCTGTAACTGAGGACTGTATGGCAGCTCCTTTACACAAAGCAAAGCTGCTTGAGTAACATTCACGTTATTGCCCAGCTACAGTAAAGAATGCCACTCTCACTGCCAGTGTGATACAAACCATAACCTGATGGTGCATGGAAACGTGGTGCTTATTTATAGCGGCTCATATAGTGTGTGTAGGAGCATGGCGGCACTTATGATGGGGCCCATGATTACGTGACATAAGCATGGATGGTCCATCATGGATGGTCCTGCAGAGAATTATAGAGACTCACTGCATGAGACAGTTGTCATTGGGGTGGGGCAGACTTTAATCATCCCTCAGTACAATTACCCTAAGGCTGAAGGGAGTGGCTCAAGGCCTAGGGACAGGATATAGGAGGGACACTTAATGGGTCATGGAGCTACAAAGCCTTTGATGTTGCAGTAAATTAGAGACTACCCTAGTAACGCTGACAATGATTCCTTTAGTAAGCCTCTGGCATTACTGATAACAAGCCAGAATAAACAGAACTGCCCAGTCTGACAGCTTTCTGAATACAGGAAGCACTAGAGCAACAGGCGTTTCCTGTCCGAGCAGGAAGGAGGAAGTAACATGGGAAGTACTGGCAAGTTATAAGGGGTAACGTGTTCTCCCTGGATTGGAAAGCACCAGCAGCACTGAGTGTGCAGGACAGAATACAGTCCCATCATATAAAGTGCACAACATCACTCACCTCTCGCTTTCATCAGCTGACTTCTCCACCTCCTCCAGTTTCTGTAGTGCAGTAGAGAGGCGCTCTTGTGCCCGGTCCA